>NW_020174994.1:246481-329185 GCF_003031525.2 Neophocaena asiaeorientalis asiaeorientalis
AGAGAGAGAGAGGGAGGGAGGAAGGAAGGAGGAAAGGAAGGAAAGAAAAAAGAAGATAAAATAAAGTAAGATAAAATAAAGTTATTAAAATAAAAAATAAGTTTAAGAAAAAAAATTTTTTTAAAAAGAAGAAAAAAAAACGGACAGAACCCTAGGACACATGGTGGAAGCAAAGCTATACAGACAAAATCTACATGACGTTGCACCAGCCTGAGGCGCACAGTGCGTTCTCCCGGGGGAGTTGTTCCTGGATCTCGGGACCCTGTCAGTGGTGAGCTGCACAGGCTCCCCGGAAGGGGGTTGTGGTTAGTTACCTGTGCTCGCACACAGGCTTCTTGGTGGCGGCAGCAGCAGCAGCCTTAGCATCTCATGCCCGTCTCTGGGGTCCGCGCTTTTAGCCGCGGCTTGGGCCCGTCTCTGGAGCTCCTTTAAGCAGCACTCTTAATCCCCTCTCCTCGCGCACCAGGAAACACCGGGGGAAGGAAAAGTCTTTTGCATCTTCGGCAGGTCCAGACTTTTCCCCGGACTCCCTCCCGGCTAGCGGTGTTGCACTAACACCCTGCAGGCTGTGTTCACGCCGCCAACCCCAGGCCTCTCTCCCTGCGCTCCCCAGGACTCTCCCTGCGCTCCAGCTGAAGCCTGAGCCTCAGCTCCCAGCCCCCGCCCGCCCCGGCGGGTGAGCAGACAAGCCTCTCGGGCTGGTGAGTGCCGGTCCGCAGCGATCCTCTGTGCGGGAATCTCTTCGCTTTGCCCTCCGCACCCCTGTTGCTGCGCTCTCCTCCACGGCTCTGCATCTTTCTCCCTCCACCACCCACAGTCTCTGCCCGCAAAGGGGCTTCCTAGTGTGGGGGAACCTTTCCTCCTTCACAGCTCCCTCCCACTGGTGCTGGTCCCGTCCCTATTCTTTTGTCTCTGTTTATTCATTTTTCTTTTGCCCTACCCAGGTACGTGGGGGTTTCTTGCCTTTTGGGAGGTCTGAGGTCTTCTGCCAGTGTTCAGTAGGTGTTCTGTAGGAGTTGTTCCACGTGTAGATGTATTTCTGGTGTATCTGTGGGGAGGAAGGTGATCTTCCGCCGTCTTCTCCATGTCCCCTTGGAGTTTTTAATCTTGCTATTTATTGCCCTCTAAACTCTTACTCATGGTGAATTGTTTCCGTGTATGCTCTGTAATACTGAATTGTGAGTTCAGCATCACTGGGTTTTTATATGTGGTTATCCTGTGTAGCCTGAATTAAGGTGCATCAATCAGAAAGTAATTCTTTTTCTTTTGCCAAGCAACCCCAAAATACTTTTCATTCTCACCTTAAATTCACAGGATTCTGAGACACAGTAGTGTAAATTTGAATCCCCAGCCAAAGAGAAGCCAGGTCTGTGGTAACGACTTTCCAGGAATGACTTTTATTCTTTGTACCCAAAGCCTAAGCTAAGCTAAGCACTGGAGGGTGGATTTGTTCCGCCCTAGTTTATTCTTTTATTGAGGGTGCCTCTCTTTAAGAGGTTGTGGCTATGTGTGTGGATTTCAATCCAACTCCTCACCTTGCAGGGACTTAGGACTTTACCTCCAGCCCTTGTGTGACCTTTAAAACCCAAGCACTGTGGTTCCAGGGACCAGAAACTGTCTTTGCTCTCAGGCAGTCACAGCATTAATCACACATCATGCTCATCTTTTATTTCCTCTGTTCATGGCCCCTGGAGATTACTCTCACTATACAATCTTTAAAGTTAGCCATATATTTCAAAGGGTATTTACCATGTTTTATCCAGCATTCTTTTTTATTTTTTTTGGCTGGTTGAGTCTTCGTTGCTGCGCATGGGCTTTCTCTAGTTATGGTGTGCAGGGGCTACCCTTCGTTGTGGTGCATGGGCTTCTCACTGCGGTGGCTTCTCTTATTGCGGAGTACAGGCTCTAGGTGTGTGGACTCAGTAGCTATGGCTTGTGGGATCTAGAGTGCAGGCTCAGTAGTTGTGGTGTATGGGCTTAGTTGCTCTGCGGCATGTGGGATCTTCCTGGACCAGGGCTCGAACCTGTGTCCCCTGCATTGGCAGGCAGTTTCTTAACCACTGTGCCACCAGGGAAGTCCCTATCGAGCATTCTTCACAGTTTCGTAACTAAGGCTTTCAGGCTAATTGTCTGCCAAAATTACTGAGAATGGAAGTCTAGAATGATGCTTCACCCTACCCTATTCTACTATGTCAATTCTGTTTGTTTACATTGTCATCAAAACAGAACATATTCCAGCCATAATCTGTGTAGTCACTTTAGAACATTACTTCATCATCTGGATCCACCAGATGTTTTGTTTTCCTCAAATTACATCACAATATTATGGGCACCATTTTATAAATAAGGAATTTTAAGCATATCAGCTTAAGGTCACATGGCCAAGACCAGGACCAGAGTCTGAATCTTTAAAATGTCAGCTTTGGGATATTTCTCTAAGAGTTAACAGGAGATGTGGGGAAGATGAAGGTCTAAGGGAACACTTAATAAGTACCTCCTATGTGCTAGCACTGTAAGAGAGAGAGTAGTTGTATAAGACAAGGTCTTATTACCCATTTTAAAAGATAGGGGAATTAAAGCTCAGAAAGGCTAAATAATTTCCTTAAGGTCATTGTGCAGTATTAGAGCT
Source organism: Neophocaena asiaeorientalis asiaeorientalis (assembly GCF_003031525.2). NCBI lineage: Eukaryota > Metazoa > Chordata > Mammalia > Artiodactyla > Phocoenidae > Neophocaena > Neophocaena asiaeorientalis. Next base: position 249,111 of record NW_020174994.1, read on the forward strand.
GAATTCATAGAACTGACTAGAAAAATCCATTTTCTACCCTCTACCCCAGGGGTCAACAAACTTAAAAAGCTAGATAGTAAATATTTTAGGATTTGCAGGCCATGTATTCTATAGTCTCTCTTGTAACCATTCAACTTTAGAGTTGTAGTGTGAAAGCAGCCACTTAAAAACATAAACAAGTGAGCATGGCTGTGATCCCATAAAACTTTATTTAAGGACATTGAAAAATCTGAGGTTCATATAATTTTCACACATCACTAAATATTATTCTTCTGATTTTTTTCAACCATATAAAAATATAAAATGCATTCTCAGTTCACAGGCCATATAAAAACAGGCAGCAGGCTGGCTTTGACCCATGGGCAAATGGTTTGTCAACCCCTGCTCTATGCCATACCACCTTCTGAGAAGTGAGGTTCTCCAATGCCTTTGTTTCAAACATTGCTTTACTGGGTTAGGGAAGACATGGGAAAAAGAGAATAGAACAGGTTCTTTTTTGGGCCTTGGATGACCAAGGGAGCTGTTGCTGTACAACCTCCTCAAATTGTGTGGTAGCAGTATGCAGTTGTTTTAATGTCTTGTTCCAATGTTAAATGTCTTTTTTCATGTCTATCTTAGACTGTCTTCAAAATTATAAGCTCATTTAGGAAACATGACTATTTTCTTATTTTAAAATTTCCTTTGATGTTTAATAGTCTATGTACAGTTGGTGCTCAGTAAGTATTAACTGATAAATATTAGAAGATGCCAAATACTACCCTATTTCATTCACAGTCTATTAAATAATCGATGGACCCAATATATAACCATTTCAGTGACATGAAAAATATACCAGTCAGGCTATATGTATGATTTAACATAACGTATGATTTAGCTTTTAATCCAGTATAAGGGACAATTATAAAAATATTTCTTGGCCCTACCGTTTGGGTTCTAATATTTAAAGTATTCAAATATAAATACTGCGTGACATTCCTTTCTCCCCTAGAACCACTCTGGCGATCTGGATGGTGGCCATTACACTGCTTTCTGCAAAAACTCAGTGACTCACGCCTGGTATAACTTTGATGACACACGAGTCAGAGAGATTCCAGATACTTCAGTTCAAACCGCTACAGCATATCTCCTGTTCTATAGCTGCCAGCCCTTTTCTATACCTATACAAAAACACAAGAGCTAGGAAAATGGTGTTTGTTTCCTGAAAATTGCAAAACTAGCAATTAGAACCTAGTACTTAAGTTTTGCTTTGTCATTAAAACTCTTGCAACTTACTTGCGTCACTGACATTTTTAAGTCTTTCTGGCATGTTACGCAACCTTCACAAGGTAAGTCTATAAAAAGATGGGTCCTGGCCCACTAAAAAAGGCAGCATGAAAATGATGCAATGCTAACGAATGAGGACCTTCAAAGCAATCAGATTATAAGTATTATGTTCAGGTTTCAAAGTACAGTGTTTATTAGTGTGTATTTTTATCATAAACTATCATAATAATTATATATATCCAACAAATTATTTTCCAAAGATACTTCATGGAGCTAAACCAAAATAACTTTTGTTCAAGTGGCTCTGTGAGGTTAGGAATGTGATTTGAAAATATTTAATTGTTCAGATAATTTAGGCAAGAAACTATAATCTCTCAGACTAATTGTAGAACATGAAACGTTGTCAGTTTCACAATTCAGCACCTTCCTTTCATCTTCTTCCTGAGTGTCCACTAATGGTGACATCTTTCAGAAGCACCTTTAGAATCTTGTTTTTATATTTATATATTGACTTTACCTATAACAACTAAGTCCCTGAGGTAAATGATAAATTCTAAGCTCCTCTATCCCTTTTAATACATCACTTTGTAAAGATGTGGTTTATAATGCAGTTCACTTTGCAGTCATGTCTGACTCATCTCTTTTTATCTTAATTCTAAGAATTCTACTACTCTTAATAGAATGAGTCTGGGCATTAAGTTATTTATATTTTACTCTGACTCCCAACTCTGAGAGCATCATAAGTGCTATGTGCAGTTCAGGGTCAAGGTAAAGGATGAGTGGAATCAAGTGATGCAAAGGAATGTGTACTAAATTTTAAGTCATTGTAGTGGTATAGAGAGTGTATGTATAAAGTCTGTAATTCTACTGTTCTATGTTTAATAATATAAAATTAAAGACAGAACACTTAAAGGGTTTTAAATTATTTTTCTCAATAAGATTTTAATGTAGGTGTAAATGAAAATTGTCATTTAAAAAATTAAAGAAAAGTTTCCATTTATTTTTTTAGAATAAAGATTTAGTGCACAAATACAGCCCAAAGCCAACAGAAAAATAGCTTTGCCCTGTCATTTCCCTAAGAAAGCACTGCAATTACTCAGAATAGGCCAAAAAGAAAGAAAAAAAAAAGCAATCCTCTGAGTTCTAGGCTTCACAAAAGGACCACATATTATACTATGTACATCGATTTGATGTGCAATAAATATACACACATACATTCCTGTCTGTTTTACATCATTCTAGAGTATTCTAGAGTATTCTAGAGTATTCATAGATGAAGCTGGGATTTAGAAATGTGAAAAGGCCATAACAGTAAAAACGAAAACAAAGGATACAATGGTTTTTAGACCAGTAGAATAATTATGCTTAGCTAATTATTTTAACTTTGGAGCAAACTAAAAAAGTTGTTTTGAAATAAATGGTACCTGTAAGGAATGCTTACTGCAATACTTGTTAAATGTTCTTGGTCAGTTTTTTGATAATAGCACTGACCTGAAGTATATGGTATAGTAACACAACTCTCACTGTCCTAGAATTCCTTTAAATGGCCAGCTATAGCTATCCAGAATCTTTAAGCATTTCAAGAATTGTGTTGCTCAGCCTGTTTGTTAAAAGATAACTAGCTTATAACCTACTTCTCCTTATGTGGCTACATCAGTTACTCGTGGTCCCAATGACGTATAAAAGAGGATATAAGCTGCTGAAGATTTCACAGAAGAAACGGAAATATCAGAAACTTCATGATCATCAAATTTAAACCACCGCTGTCTTGCTGCATTTTTACAATAGGCAGTGTAGTGGCCTCCATCCAGCCCACCATAGTGATTCTGTGCCAAACAAGACAGAAAATCAAATCAAATTGAATTATTTAAAATATGTCAATAATTTCAAAGACTTATGTTGTTCTTACTTTCCTATGAGGTAAGGAACCACTTGAAACTGGGTTTTTTCGTTTGCTTCGAAAGAAAATGTGTTTAGTTTAATGAGATACTTACCGAAACAGAAAACAAGTTATATTTCCTCAAATTGTTCTTTGGACCAATAACATACTGTGACAAGTCAAGATTTTCTAATGGGAAGTCCACAGATGTCTGTAATTTTTGCTTCCATCTGCCATCATAGGAAAAACTGTAGAGCATAACATTACAGCAATTACACTGACAGACCAAAGACATCAGAATGAACCCTAATTCATTCATTAACAATCCAGATTTTTAGACAGGACCATAAAATCCATTTCAAACACACAATCAGAATTTTAATAGTGGAGGGACCTGTTAAAGACACCTGGTTTCAGACTTCCCTGGTGGTCCAGAGGTTAAGACTCGGCGCTTCCAATGTACGGGGCGTGGGATCGATCCCTGGTTGGGGAACTAAGATCCCACATGCTGCATGGTGCAGCCAAAAAAGAAAAAGAAAAAAGAGAAAAAAAGAAGAAAAAGATAACGTAAGTCCCCTACATACGAATCTTCAAATTGTGAACTTCCAAAGACGTGAATGTGCCCGTGTATGCCAGCTGTTGTACTGTATGTACTACTATACTTTTCAAGGTACTATACTGTAAGATTAAAAATATTTTATTTTTTTTGTGGTACGCGGGCCTCTCACTGTTGTGGCCTCGCCCGTTGCAGAGCACAGGCTCCGGACGTGCAGGCTCCGCGGTATGTGGGATCTTCCCGGACCAGGGCACGAACCCGTGTCCCCTGCATCGGCAGGCGGACTCAACCACCGCGCCCCCAGGAAAGCCCCGTTTTATTTTTTGTGTTTGTTTTTTATGTATTATTTGTGTGAAAAGTATTATAAACCTATTACAGTACACCTATTACTATATAGTGGAGTTAGTTGGGTACCTAGGCTAACTTTGTTGGACTTACAAATGAATTGGACTTACAAATGCACTCTCAGAACAGAACTCGTTCGTATATAGGGGACTTGCTGTACTTGGTTTCATTTGTTTTACAAATGAAGAAACTGTCGTCCACAGATATTAACACATTATTGACCAGAGACGTATTAATACGTCTTTTGTTACCCGAACGTATTGACTGTAGGCATTTCAATATCCATTTACATAACAAATCGCCAGCCGCAGGCGTTAGTTTCTGCAAAAATCCCCCATCAATAATGAGTTAAATGTCTAACCACAGGTCAAACAGCTAGAGTGGCAGAGGTAGGGCCATACCTTGGTCCCTTAATCCCTAGACCAGCTAATAAAGCTATTAGATTAGTCTTCTACAAAGGTAAAAAGTTATGAAAACCCCCATTTATAATGCTAATCACCACAAAAGTACAGAGGAATGACAGAGGAGAGCTGGTCTAGATTTAAGCTTGTACTTTTGGGGACGCTAGAGCTGGTAATTGCAAGCACATAAATTAGTGACTGAAATAATGGCATTCCATTATCCTGACATATTCTGCTTCTTTAAACACCAAAATACTGGTTATTTCAGAATTATTTTTAAAAAAATGAACTCTGAACCATTTATACTTTTAGATATTCTCCAAGAGTAATACACAGCATTAAAAATTTTAACAGAACAAATGTGTAATCATTTATAGAATGTTTATACCTCCACAATCTGCAAGAAGCAGAAAAGGACAACTGATATAAGCTTTTGTTAGAAAATTTACACAAGAGGAATTTGAATATATCAATGTGGAAATTAACATAAATAACTGCCTAAGAATCTCCAATAATATAAGATGAAACAAAAAATTAAAAAGAAATGCTTTCTTTGAAACAAAAATTAGAGCTCTCAATAAACAGATGAAACTTCCTTTTAAAGTTTTTCCAAAAACTGACTTAAAGTTATCACTCCACAGATGGATACATAAAGACAAAGAATCAGAGCAAAAGACCTGGCACATGTTTTACAACTCTCTCGCCATTATTCTTCTACTGCTATAGGTCCAGATCTTTTTCACTGGCTGGAAAAATATGGGCAAAAATACGTCTGCACTCTACAATGGCATCCTTAATGTTTTATCTTTAAAAATTATACTTTAAAAAAACTCATATATTTCATTTTCAGCACAGTATTTTTTGTTATGTTTACTATATTGTTTGAATGATAAATTTTATCTAATAGTGTGTTAGTTATATTGTATAACATTATTTTTATACATTTTCACTGAATGCTTTGTAATGATTTAAAATTTTCATATTTGAAATGCAATAATTTAGTTTCACTGATTTTATTTTTAAAATTTTATATTGGATTATCATTGATTAACAACGTGTGTTAGTTTTGGGTGTACAGCAGAGTGATTCAGTTACACATATACATGTATCTATCCTTTTTCAAATTCTTTTCCCGTTTAGGTTATTATGGAATATATGGAATATTGAGCAGAGTTCCCTGTGCTATACAGTCGGTCCTTACTCATTATCTATTTTATTTATTTTTTATTTTTAATTTTTTTGGCTGTGCTGTGTGGCTTGTAGGATCTTAATTCCCCGACCAGGGACTGAACCCACACCCTTGGCAGTGAAAGTGCAGAGTCCTAACCACTGGGCAACCAGGGAATTCTCTTGGTTATCCATTTTAAATATAGCAGTGTGTACATGTTAATTTCAAACTCCCAATCTATCCCTCCCCGCTAGTTCCACAGATTTTTAAAAACAGAATTATATGAAAGAGTGATGCTGTCACTTTGCCCTGTTATTACAAACACTAAGGTGAACTAGAATCTCATCATTTCTGCCTAGTTTCCCTAGAGATACCCTAAGCAGATGATCTTCCTTTGTTATACATCCTAAGCAGGTAGTAAAACAAAGTGTTTAGAATAAAAGACTTAGAAGTCCTTCATCTAAAAAGTACTAAACACTAAGAAAAATGTGTCCCTTTTACCGTTTCAGATGCACTAAAAGTACAGGTGGCAACTTCCAGATTTCTATCTTTTTTAGCGAATCCCGTCGAGTTCTGCAATGACTGCAGTAAAACCTGTTGTTATCTGTGAGTTTTTCTTCTTTGGAAAATAATCTAAGGCAATCCTGGAGGCAAAAACAAGTAGTAGATACTTGTTAATATTTTCAACACAGTATTCCTGAGCATCTATTCAATAAGTTACTCTGCCAGGCATGAGGAATACAACAGTAAACTATTACAAAACAGTTCCTGCCCCCACAAAGTTTATGATCTAGTGAGGGATGCAGACCCAGATGGGAGCTGACAGTGACAAAGAGTGTGGCGAGTGGTGGTGCTGCCAATGGTGGAGGGAAGAAGTCCTGCATGCCCTGAGAGCACTGAGGAACTTCTACCTGGTGGCTCGGAAGTTCTGACTAACAGGAAGCCAACACTAAAGGGTGTCAACAAGCTCTCTAAATCACACCGCTGTTGTCTGCAAAACATATTTATTTGATATACCCATGTAGAGCAAATTCCTATAAAACTGTACCTAAATTAAAGTCAACATACAATTTTCCAAATTAACTTTTAAAACTTCTTCAATAAATACAAACTTTAAAAAAAATTATTAACTCTAAAAGAATATTTTATAGGAAAATATCTTTTAAAAAGGAAAATTTCTTTTTAAAAATGCTGGTTTTTTCCTAATCTACAGAGGCCTAATTAAAACAAAATTTTTGTTTAAGTTTTAACCTGTAAAATGTTTACGGGGCAAACAAGAGAAATAAATTACTGAATAAAGTACACCTCTATGTGCATATGAACAGAATTTTTCTTCAACAAATCATTTTCTCTCAATCCTAAACTTACCTGTAATGTACATTTACTTGTAGATGCTAGTGGTAGAGACAGATACATGAAAGCCTCAAATGTCCTAGACTTTTTGTGGCAGGTGAGGCACTGTACTGTGGATTTGAACTGACCCTGAAAAAGGGCAACAATGATAGATTCATTGAGCTGCTTGTGCTTCTGCCAAGCGTGTTCTGCAGCTTTAAAGTCATCGAGATGATCGTTATTTTCTTCTTTATGTCTCTTCCGATTATCAGCCTGGAAATAAAATTTAGACTCTATTATTAATATCTCAAAGTCAACATTTAAATATAAAATTGAAAGAGTATATTAAATACAAACACTCTGCAGATTTAGAAACACTTCTTGTTCTTTTCAGAAAGGAATTCTAATCTCATCAAGTGCTACAAAAATATTCTAGCCAAGAAAACCTCCTAAAATACCAAAACCCACTTTATCAAAAGATGTAACTTGTTGCAATTGCTCAACAAATTTTTTTTTTTTTTGCGGTACGCGGGCCTCTCGCTGTTGTGGCCTCTCCCATTGCGGGGCACAGGCTCCGGACGCGCAGGCTCAGCGGCCATGGCTCACGGGCCCAGCCGCTCCGCGGCACGTGGGATCCTCCCAGACCGGGGCACGAACCCGCGTCCCCTGCATCGGCAGGCGGACTCTCAACCACTGCGCCACCAGGGAAGCCCAACAAATTTTTATTTAAAGAGCTGAAAAGTCTGGTTTTGAAAAGACATCCCACATATAGCTGGGAGTTAGGGCTACAACTAGACAGATGTTATTTTGCTGTCCTAGTCTCATGGATGGATACATTCTATCTATCTATATCTATCTATCTATCTACCTACCTACCTACCTTCACACACATATACACATATAGACACACACAACATACATATATTCACACACATACATATACATATATAAGTGTGTGTCTCTATTTGTGTATGTCTGTGGTTGCTGGTAAGAACGGTGACCCCAAAGGTATCTGAAAGAGGACAGCTTGGTGCTAAAAAGAAGCCACAGTACACAGACAAAGATGCCTCAGTAATAACTTTTCACATGAATCATTTGGTCATGTGGGTCACAAACACAGCATCTCTGACAACTATTTTTACAAATTTACAACATTTACACACTTCTTGCAGTAATACAACCTGTTAACATTTTCGTAAGTAAATACAAATTGCATATACTTCCTTTCAAATATTAGACCTATCAGTTATATTTGTTTTAAACTTCCATGCCATAGTACAGAGTCACTAGGTTTCAATAAATTAGCACTGAACAATCACCAACTATAATTTTAAATTGCTATAAAAATGAGTACAATGTTAAGCAACCCTAAGGGGCCTGTGCAACTTAGAAAAATTTCTTACTTTATTAAGATCTTCATGGAGACCATCCATTAGGAACAGAAGCAGTTCTTGTGAATCTTGCTGGCTGTATCCTGCAAACTGGTCATTGATCTTCCCAATAGTGATTTTAAAGTCTTTCGGACTGATATACCTGTACTGTCCTGTCCACAGGGCTTTCATGATTATGCCAAATTCTTCCGCCACTTCACCTTTATGCCCCAACAAATTTGACCTTTGCAAATAAAATTAAAGTTACAAAAAAGCAATACAGGAATTATAAAAAGCCAAGGTACAGTGGGTTCTTGACATCAACATACTGTAATATGTGACCCTACACTACACTAAAATACTTATTCACAGGTTTATTACCAAATACCTATCTGAATCTTTGATTACACCCCTCCAACTTGCTTCCTTTTGGCTGCCAGCCCTGTACGGTCTCCTATTCCTTATCAACAGGCTACAGTTTATGACAGTGTGGTTCCACCTTCTTGTACTGTTCCTTTCCTGTCTGTCCTTTACCAATCAGAGGAGGCTTTTCTCTACACTGTTCTTTTTTTTTTTAAACATCTTTATTGGAGTACAATTGCTTTACAATGGTGTGTTAGTTTCTGCTGTATAACAAAGTGAATCAGCTATACGTATGCATATAACCCCCTCTTGCGTCTCCCTCCCACCCTACCTATCTCACCCCTCTAGGTGGTCACAAAGCACCAAGCTGATCTCCCGGTGCTATGCTGCTGCTTTCCACTAGCTATCTATTTACATTTGGTAGTGTATATATGTCCATGCCGCTCTCTCACTTCATCCCAGCTTACCCTTCCCCCTCCCTGTGTCCTCAAGTCCATTCTCTGCATCTGTGTCTTTATTCCCGTCTTACCCCTAGGTTCTTCAGAACCATTTTTTTTTTTTTTAGATTCCATATATATGTGTTAGCATACAGTATTTGTTTTTCTGACTTACTTCGCTCTGTATGACAGTCTCTAGGTCTATCCACCTCACTACAAATAACTCAATTTCGTTTCTTTTTATGGCTGAGTAATATTCCACTGTATACATGTGCCACATCTTCTTTATCCATTCATCTGTCAATGGACACTTAGGTTGCTTCCATGTCCTGGCAATTTCTACACTGTTCTTAAGAATATTTTCCTCTTTCCTAATTTGACATCTCTGGAACTGGCTGGTAAGGAAGCGTGGTTAGATCACCCTTTTAATACTGTACTGCAAAAAGTATGATATTTCTTTACCTATTAATATCATCCTGATAACAGTTGCGGTTGAAATAATCAGCCAGATGTGGAGTATTACATAGGCACTGCAGTATTGAGTTCATGTAACAAGTATTTCCTAAATTACGAAGTCCGGTGAGAGCTGGTCCAGATCCTCCAAAAACAGGATTGAGGTTCCGAATTTGAGAAGCAGAAAGCCTTGTGATCTCAGTTTTAGGGTAGCTTGTTGGCCTAAGGAAGAAAAAAGTGTACAAGATACTTTAAAATGCACAGCACCTGAAATGAAGGTTCACACTACAAAGGGCAGTAAACTCCAGCATCTGTACCAGTGTATTCAGTAATCTTGCAAATAGTTATTAAGTTAGCTCATAAGGTAATGGGTCTTACAGGACATTTAGTATCTAGGTTAACACTGGTTATATTCTGTGACCCTCCCATGAAACCAACACCTTTAACCTCTTATGTGAGTCCATGGTTTTTTACAGATACCCTGAGATAGATTCTCTGGCTTCTCATGAACAGGTAGTGTCTTCTAGTAGAGAAGGCTCTTTCAAACTTCTTTAAATGATCCCAGGAAATTTAGCATTACCAAATGTTGTATTCAACCAGAATGCCAAACAAGGAATCAAAAAAAAAAAAAAGTGTATGTGTGTATATATATATGTGGTACTGTGGAGTATATTATCAAGCAGGCAGAGGTTATTTGGGTACTATAACCTAAAGTCTAGAGCTGTGCTGACAAATATGGTAGTAGCCACTAGCCACAGGTGGCTATATAAATTTAAGATAAAATTTAAAATTTAGCTTTTTAGTTACATTAGCCACAATTCAAAATAGCCACTACCATACTGGACAGCACAGATACAGAACATTTCTATCAACATGTCTATTGGACAGCACTAGACTAGAGAATGCCTCCAAGACTTTTGTTACTTAGTGTATTTGATGTATATGTGGAACTTCTAGAACTGCTACAGCATTAAGAAAACTCCTAATTGATAAGTCTTTCTTTTATTATTGATCCTAAGTATATTTCCACCTCTGAAAGGAATACTGAGAACAGATTATATTTCAACCACCTTTTCTTCACACATGGCTCAGGTATATGCACTCATGTGCTATTTCTCTGTTCAACACAGATAAAAAAATACATGAACTGCATATGCTGTAGTTTTTAAAACTGTCAAATTAACAAACTTTCATAAGAATGATAATTCAAGAAGGAATTACACCTCACCAGCTTTAATAGTGAGCCCTAAAATCTATAACTAGATTCACCAATTTTACAAAATCTCCTCCAGGTAAGTCCTACCTGGCAGGGAAGGTTCTCATGAGGAAAATATATTAACTACTTTTTGCGGAGGTGATTCTGAAGAGGCCAAAAAGACAGCCTAGTTAGAATTCCTTAGCAATTAAGAGACTGTATTTAATAAATAGAAAAATCCATTTATTTTCACTTCCATCTGTCCTACATCCCCCAAAATTAATGATCAGAAGTGGTAAATAGAAGCTGATACACACTATAATGCTCATTATTTTAATACTATGTAAGTTTACTCCCACATTACTGGCTGAGTTAAAAAAAAAAAGTTTGGAATTTAAGAGCTGCAACAAGACATACTCAATAATTCCATAAATTATGGTCCTCAAAAGGAGATTTAGGGATCACAGGAAGTTTATACAACACGTCTAGGCAGTCTATGGCACACTGCCTTAAAACTTAACAAGGTGTATACTTTTATATCTACATTATTACGTATGATAATCCTCTGTGATATATTTAAGTTAGCACTTGGGAGAAAAACCAAGGACATTTAATCCATTTATTTCTTTTTTCCTCTTTAGTAAATAAAGGCTGGGACAGCCATCCACAGAATTTTCTGACGCCCTGATATTAATAAACTGATATGCTTAGAGTAGAAGTTTTCAAATACAGCAGATGATTCTGTTTCTAGGAGTTAGGATAAACTTACTTGGTTTCCCGATTAACTGTTGGAGTTACTGCTGGTCTCCTCTTCTCTTCCTCTTGAATGGCTTGGGTTATATCTGGGGAGGAGTAGGAGCGCTTCAGCTTGGACGGTTCTCTATCCCGCTCGGCAGGAATCTGTGGCTTGGCTTTATGAGTTGGAGGGGTGGAAGGAGGTGCTGATGAAGGAGCCATTTCCGGTGGATACATATGAACAGTGTTGGTGGGCGAATGATAGTAACGAAAAGTTCCAGTGATAGGGTCAAGAAACTTACATGGGGAAAAAAAAAAAGGTCAAAAAATGATGAACATCAAGTGAACAACAACAAAAATATCACTCAAAAGTATTTCACTGATGAATTTACTTCTGGATTAAAATTATTTGAATAAAATGGTGATAATCACTTCTATAATTAAACTTTCAAACAACTTTAGGTTTTAAAGTGATACACTGTTTCTCAGTGACAAACGCCAGGATGTTCATATACTGTAGCCATCATCCCAGATTGGATACTGAAAAATCTAACCCTGCTGTAATTAGGGAAATGAGTTATGTCCTTTATAATGAAGAAACAGAATCCACTCTGCATTAGAGAAGATGCAGAATAAACAAATACATGTTTTGTTTTTTAAAAAAACAGTGACCATGTAATTTATTTCTGTGCTAATTTTGAATTTTACCTTGGCCCAGCCTGAAGGCAGTCCTGGTACGATCCTCCCCATTTCTTCACTTCGTGCTCTTGTCAAAGGCTCTCGAGACTAAAGAAAAAAAACAAAAAAGTAAAAGTTTTTTAAATTACATTTTGCCATATACAAACTTAAGCTACTTGTACCAAAGAACCAAAAAGCCTTGTGTTGCTGCCCTTAATATTTTTTAAAACAAGTTCAAAGATGAAGAACTATACATGTTTTCTTTCTTTTTTTAAATAGATCTTTATTGGAGTATAATTGCTTCACAACACTGTGTTAGTTTCTGTTGCACAACAAAGTGAATCAGCCATATGCATACACATGTCCACATATCCCCCCTCCCATTCTCCCTATCCCACCCCTCTAGGTCATCCCAAAGCACCAAGCCAATCTCCCTGTGCTATATTGCTGCTTCCCACCACCCAACTATTTTACATTTGGTAGTGCATATATGTCGATGCTACTTTCACTTCGCCCCAGCTTCCCCCTCCCACCCCAAGTCCACAAGTCCATTCTCTATGTCTACCTCTTTATTCCTGCCCTGCAACTAGGTTCATCAGTACCATTTTTTCTTTTTTTAGATTCCATATATATGCATTAGATTACAGTATTTGTTTTTCTCTTTCTGACTTACTTCACTCCGTATGACAGACTCTAGGTCCATCCACCTCACTACAAATAACTCGATTTCATTTCTTTTTATGGCTGAGTAATATTCCATTTATATATGTTTTTTTAAAGTCCTAAAATTATCACAGCAAGGGGAAGGAGTGTGTGTGCACAAGCCTATAATAAAGGTGACTTTTAAAAGTTTCACTAAAAAAACAGAAACACAGGCTTCCCTGGTGGCACAGTGGTTAAGAATCCACCTGCCAATGCAGGGGACACAGATGCGAGCCCTGGTCCGGGAAGATCCCACATGTTGCAGAGCAACTAAGCTTGTGTGCCACAACTGTTGAGCCTGAGCTCTAGAGCCCGTGAGCCACAACTAGTGAGTCATGTGCCACAACTACTGAAGCCTGCGTGCCCTAGAGCCTGTGCTCCGCAACAAGAGAAGCCACTGCAATGAGAAGCCCGCCCACCACAATGAAGAGTAGCTCCTGCTCTCTGCAACTTGAGAAAGCCCGTGCACAGCAACGAAGACCCAATGCAGCCAAAAAGAAAAAAATAAATTTATAAAAGAAGAAAAGAAAAAATAATAAATTGGACTTCATCAAAAAAAAACCCCAAAACAAAAAAAAAAACAGAAAGACAATTTCACTTCTAGGTGTCAACACAAAAGAAATGAAAATACATTCCCATACAAAGACACTTAGATGCAAATGTTAATAGCAGCATTATTGGTAACAGCCCCAAAGCAGAAGCAATCCAATGTCCATCAAATGTGGTATATCCATACAATGGAATACTACTCAGCAACAAAAGGAATAAACTACTGATACGTGGTACAATATAGATGAATGTCAAAAAATTACGGTAGGTGAAAGAAATATACAAAAGACTATATATATATTATTTGTATGAAATGCCTAGAAGAGGTAAATCTGTGGAGACAAAGATTAGATTCATGGTTGCCTGGAATGGGGAGTGACTATAGCTGGGCACAGAGATCTTTTTGGTGTGATGGAAATGTCCTAAAATTGGATTGCATTAAAACTGTTTCACAACTCTGAACTGAAATCACTGAACTGTACATTAAAAATGGATTACTTTTATGGTATTCAAATTATACCTCAAAAAAACTCTTAAATAAAAACAAAGGCAAAGACATCTTATAAAAGGCCTAAATATTTTAAAAATTGTGATGAAATATAACATTTACCATCTTGAACATTTTTAAGTGTATAGGTAAGTGGCATTAAGTATATCAATGTTGTGCAACCACTCTCCAGAACTCTCTTCATCTTGCAAAACTAAAACTCTGTACCCATTTAAACAACTCCGAACTTCTCCCAACCCCCAGGTCCCTGGCAACCACCACTCTACTTCCTGTCTCTATGAATTTAACCATTCTAGGTACCCTATATAAATGGAATCAAAGAACATTTGTCCTCTGGTGACTGGTTTATTTCACTTAGTGTAATGTCATCAAGGTTCATCCATGTCAGAATTTCTTTTTTAAAAGCTGAATAATATTCCATTATATGTACATACCACATTTTTTATAGATTCATCTGTCAGTGTATACTTGAGTTACTTCCATCCTTTGGCCATTATGAATAATACTCTATGAACATGGGTGTATAAATTTCTCTTTGAGAGTCTGCTTTCAATTCTTTTGGGTATATAACCAGAAGTAGAATTGCTAGATCATACAATAAGGCCTAAGTATCTTTTAATTTCATAAAATGAATAGAACACATCATCATACTTTAAATAGGAAGATAAGGATCTATTCCCTTTAGCATATAAGTGGATCCATCATGCAAAAACAAGCAAAAAATGCTACCAAAGATAGCAAAGATTCCCTCAGAGAGAAGATCTTAAGATGGAGGAGGATGATATGGTCGAGATAACCACATGGTTATAATCCATGTTTTCTTTTCCTATCCAATGAACTGTTGCTTACTTTATTTCTTTCAGTGCCTTCTGTATTCTCTCTAAAAGTTCCAGTCTTTAGAATTCCACTTTCTGGTTGTCCTTTAATCTTAACAGGCTATAAAATTATTAAAATCAGAAGTGAAACAAACCTTTAACTTTTCCCCAACAAAAACCTACCTATCACTAGCTAATACAAGCAAATCCATCAGACTGCAAATGTAAAAAGAGAGAAAAAAAAATGAGGCTCTGAAAAGTTTATTTGATTTTATTGTCAAATTAGACACTTAAAATTAAAGGTGGCAGGGCCTATGTGGGATTTCCTAACTCCAAAGGTAAAGAACTAAGAAACTTTGATGAATCAGTGGTGGGGAAGAGATGTCAATCACAGTGGATTATGAAGCACTGATTCATAATACATGGCCAAGTATAACATGTTGGGTCATTAGTGTACACACACCATGGCTTCTTGTGAACATTATCCTTTTATTTAAATCTATTATGATTTTGGCTACCTTGAAAGTGGTAGTGATCTAAAATCATTAACGTATTAAACAGAATGAAGCGATTATAGAATTTCATACAGAGCAATATTCAGGAGTGCAAAATTCATTTTATATCCTCTTAGAACTTCTCATAGATGCTTTAAGAAATTCACTTTAATTTTATAGATTTTAAAAATAACTACAGTAAACACTTAAAAGTGTGATAACTTAAACAAAATTTATTCCAGAATAAATCACACATTTTGCCTACTTTTAAAAGGATCATACAATGAATGCAATCTTAACTTTTCCTTCAGTGTGTTACATTATAGGAAACATTAAAAAACTACATGTGATCACCTCAGGGCTATTTAGACTTGTATGCATATTTGGCACCTATACTAAGTGACCCCAGAAATATGAATGCTTTAAGTTCTTAAGACTACCTGCCTCTGGATAGAAGGTGGCTTTGGAATTTAACTGCATATGTGATTCACAGGCAACTTACTTAACCTCTAAGCTTCAATTTCATCTGTAAATTGAATTCCTCATAGAGTTATCATTAGGAGGAATAAGTAAGATTATGTATCAATAGTAGAAATACCTGGCATATACTAGCTACACAATGAATAATATTTAAATGGTAAGAGCTCCTAAGTTCTGATTCTTCTATGAATAAAGTTAGAGAATTTTAGAACATGAGCTTCATTTTCCTAACTTTGGATGTTTAGAAGGCTTTTGCATGGGACCTACATCTTTGATAATTAAAGTTACTAGGTTAAGTGTTCTGTGGATAAATGTGGCACTAATATGAATTGTTAATTTTGGTATATGCATAAACTGCTGCTTGAGAAGTATAGAAATTGATGTTCAATAAAGACAGTATTTCTCCTCCAATTAGAATTCATTTTCACACTACCAAAAATATATTTCCATTTATATGAAATGTAAAAAGGGCTATAGCTGTTCTTGCTATTATAAAAACTTATTTGTTAGAAGATGACATGATACTATACATAGAAAATCCTGAAGATGCCACCAAAAAACTACTAGAGGTCATCAATGAATTTGGTAAAGTTGCAGTATACAAAACTCATATACAGAAATCTGTTGCATTTGTATACACTAATAATGAACTACCAGAAAGAAATTAAGAAAACAATCCCATTTACAATTGCATCAAAAAGAATAAAATAGGGACTTCCCTGGTGGTCCAGTGATAAAGAATCCACCTTCCAATGCAGGGGATGTGGGTTTGATCCCTGGTCGGGGAACTAAGATCCCACATGCCGCAGGGCAACTAAGTCTGCGTGTCACAACTACTGAGCTCACACACCTCAACGAGAGAGCCTGCGTGGCACAAACTACAGAGCCCATGTGCTCTGGAGCCCACACACCACAACTAAAGAGCCCTCATGCCCTGGAGCCCACATGCCACAACTAGAGAGAAGAAGCCCACACCAAAACGAAGAGCCTGCGCTGCAACGAGAGATCCCACATGCTACAACTAATACCTGATGCAGCCAAAAAAAAATTTTTTTTAATAAAATAAATATTAAAAAAAGAATAAAATATATAGGAATAAATCTAACTAAGGAGGTAAAAGACCTGTACTTGGAAAACTATAAGACACTGATGAAAGATAATTGAGGATGACCCAAACAGATGAAAAGATAATACTGTGTTCATGGATTGGAAGAATTAATATTGTTAAAATGTCCATTCTACCCAAGGCAATCTACAGATTCAATGAAATCTCTATCAAAACACCAATGGTGCTCTCTATTGTCTTCTCTGCACTGGGAGCAGCTCTACTGCTATGGCCCTTCAGCCCCTGAAAATGTACATGTGTGCCAAGTTCGTCTCCATCCCCTCCTTGATCAGGAGAACCTCTCCACTAATAAGCCGATCTCTGTCTGCAGTGGTGCTGAAACGACTGGAGATGCTGACAGATGAGCGCCACAGCAGCTTGGCAGCCCCGAGTCCCCTGACCTCCTCACTTATTCCTAGTCACTGCTTCCAAACCAGTGCCATTTCGAGGGACACTGACACAGCAGACAAGTTCACTGGAGCTAGGGCTGCCACAGTAGGGGTGGCTGGCTCTGGGGCTGGAATTGGGACTGTGTTTGGGAGCTTCATCATTGGTTATGCCAGGAACCCTTCTCTGAAGCAACAGCTCTTCTCCTACACCATTCTGGGCTTTGCCTCTCGGAAGCCATGGGACTCTTTTGCCTGATGGTGGCCTTTCTCATCCTCTTCACCATGTGAAGGGGCTGTTTCCACCTCCCACAGTTCTTTCTCCCATGTCTTGTCTGCCCTGTATGTTCTTTTTCCTGTACCACCCCAGGCAGCCTGGGGAAAGGGGTTGGCTCAGGGTTTGACAGAAGGAAGACAAATAAATACCTTATTAATAAGAAAAAGATAAAAACAAAACAAAAAAGACACCAATGGCATTTTCCACAGAACTAGAACAAATAATCTAAAATGTTTACAGAAACACAAAAGACCCCAAATAGCCAAAGCAATCTTAGGAAAGAACAGAACTGGAGGAATCATGCTCCCTGACTTCAACTACAAACCTACAGTCATCAAACCAGTATGGTACTGGCACAAAAACAGCCACACAGATCAATGGAACAGAACAGAGAGGCCAGAAATGAACCCACACTTATATGGTCAAATTAATCTATGACAAGGGAGGAAGAATATACAATGGGGAAAAGACTACCTCTTCAATAAATGGTGTTGTTGATGGATCAGGTCTTTGAGATACATAAGGAAGCAAGTAATTTTTTTCCACACTTCTTTTTATTGGACGAAATAATTCAAAGTATGTATGCATTATAAAGTTCAGCATTCAAAGAGCACTGACATTTTATTAATATTAAAAATAAGCCAGGAGTCCCCTGGTGGTCCAATGGTCAGGACTCCACGCTTTCACTGCAGTGGCCCCGGGTGCAATCCCTGGTCGGGGAACTAAGATCCCGAAAGCTGTGTGAAGCAGCCCCCCAAAAAACAAAAACAAAACCAACCAACCAAACAAAAAAAAACAAGAGAGAAGATGTAAAACAAAAAAAAGAAACCCAAAAAACAAAACAAAAATGGTGCTGGAAAAACTGGACAGCTACATGAGAAGAATCAAACTAGACTATTCTCCTACAACATGCACAAAAATAAATCAACATGCACAAAAATAAATTCAAGATGGATTAAAGACTTAAATGTAAGACCTGAAACCATAAAACTTCTAGAAGAAAACACAGGCAGAACACTCTTTGACATTGGTCTTAGTAATATTTTTTTGCATATGTCTCCTCAGGCAAAGGAAACAAAAGCAAAAATAAACAAATTTTGACTATATCAAATTAAAAAGCTTTTGCACAGAGAAGGAAACTAACAACAAAATGAAAAGGCCACCTACTGAATGGGAGAAGATACTTGCAAATGATAATATCTGATAAGGGGTTAATATCCAAATTATACAAAGAACTCAGACAGCTCAACATCAAAGAAACAAAAAACCTGATTTAAAAATGGGCAGAGGATCTGAATAGACATTTTTCTGAAGAACACATACAGATGGCCAACAGGCACATGAAAAGATGCTCAACATCACCAGTCCTCAGGGAAATGCAAATCAAAACCACAATGAGATATTACCTCACACCTGTCAAAATGGCTATTATCAAAAAGACCACAAATAACAAGTATTGGCGAGAACGTGGAGAAAAAGGAGCCTTACTACAACACTGTTGGTGGGAATGTAAATTGGTACAGTCACTATGAAAAACAGTATGGAGATTCCTTAAAAACTGAAAAATAGAACTACCATATGATCCAGCAATTCCACTCCTGGTTATTTATCCAAAGAAACCAAAAACAGTAATTAGAAAAGATATATGTACCCCTATATTCATTGCAGCATTATTTATAATAGCCAAGATATGGAAGCAACCCAGGTGCCCATTAGTCAGCCATTAAAAAAAAAAAAAGAATGAAATCTTGCCACTTGTGACAACATGGATGGACCTAGAGGGTAGTATGCTAAGTGAAATAAGTCAGCCCCAAAAAGATAAAATATTGTATGATTTCGCTTACATGTAGAATCTAAAAGACAAATGAACAAACATAAAACAGAAACAGTTATAGATACAGAGAACAAACAGGTGGTTGCCATAGGGGAGGACAGTGTGGGGAGGAAAGAAATAGGTGAGGGAGATTAAGAGGTATAACCTTCAGTTGCAAAATAAATGTCACAGGGATGAAATATATACAGTGTGGGGAATATAGTCAATAGCTATGTATCCTTGTATGGTGACATATCATAACTAGACTTATTACGGTGATCATTTTGAAATGTATAGAAATACCAAATTGCTATGTTGTGTAACAGGAACTAACAGAGTGTTATAAATCATTTATACTTCAAAAACAAACAAACACATAGGAAAAAAGATCAGATTTGTGGTTATCGGAGGTAGGAGTAGGGGGAACTGGATGAAGGTTGTTGTAAGGTACAAATTTCCAGTTATAAGGTAAGTAAGTACTGGGGATGTAATGTACAACATGACAAATATACTCAACACTGCTGTACGTTACATATGAAAGATGTTAAGAAAGTAAATCCTAAGAGTTCTTATCAATTTTTTTTTTTACTGTTTCTTTAATTTTGTGTCTCTATGAGATGATGGGTGTTCATTAAATTTACTGTGATAATTATTTCATGATGTATGTAAGTCAAATCATTATGCTGTACATATTAAACTTATACAGTGCTGTATGTCATTAATATCTCAATATAACTAGAAGGAAAAAAATAAAGTAGGATTAAAAAAACCCAAAACACTTATTTAGTTTAGTGTTCAAAAGGGAAAGGCATTGTTAATTGCATAAGACAACAACAAGAGCAACAAAATAAAACAAAAAGGCAAAAAAGAAGCCCATGAAAAGCATACATGATATTATTAGGTTAAAAAAAAATCTCCTCCAAAATTATGAAAATCAGTGTTGGGGAACAGCCAAGGGCAGAAAAAGGCAACATTAATGGGGTTATTGCCAAGATTACTGACTAGATGAATCAACAAACAAAATGACATAGACCTGACAAAAAAAATCATTATACACAAAGATAAATGTTGGTTCATTCAGAGGTCACTGATTTTGGACATATTCTAAGCAGAGACAAACTTCATTATATAAATATTTGGCAGCAAATTCCTCCATTCGGAGATCGTATTATATTTCATTCTAGTCTTTTGATGATCATACATCAAGAATAAAAATAAAGAACGTAGAACTTCCCTGGTGGTGCAGTGGTTAAGAATCTGCCTGCCAATGCAAGGGACATGGGTTTAAGACCTGGTCTGGGAAGATTCCACATGCCGTGGAGCAACTTAGCCCATGCGCCACATGAGCCTGTGCTCTAGAGCCCGTGAGCCACAACTACTGAGCCCATGTGCCACAACTACTGAAGCCCTTGCACCTAGAGCCCGTGCTTCGCAACAAGAGAAGCCATCACAATGAGAAGCCCGAGCACTGCAACAAAGAGTAGCCCCTGCTCGCTGCAACTAGAGAAAAGCCCACGCGCAGCAACAAAGACCCAATGCAGCCAAAAATAAATAAATAAATTTAGTAAAAAAAAAATAATGAAGAACGTAGCTATTTATCTCAGTTATCGAAAATATGTTGCATTTCATAGACACAAAAAGCAACTCCATTCCCAACCAATCAAATAAGAGTAGGTAAGCAAATGTAGGTGGATCAGTACAAATCTATCATCTCCTAAGAAAATTACTTAAAATGCCTGCCCTGTTTATGGAATGCTACTGGTGTCATCTTTTTATATACATTTTATTATTTATTTATATACATTTTATTACACTTAGTTGGCAACTTGTACTATTTGTTTCTGCTTACCTTGCCTGAACTGGAATCTCCTGCCACAGAGGCATGGGGCACATCTCCCGTTGACTTTTTCTGCACTTCTGGGGTTGGACACATTTTCCCCCTATCTTCCACAGATTTCTTGGCATCAGTAGTTTCATGTTCACTTTTACTTTGTCTTTTTACTCCTGTTATTTCTCTGCCCTTCTTTGCTGAGGTTTCTTTATCTTCTTTCTTGGCCTGTTCACTTTCTTTCTTTTCCATTTGTTCTTTTGCTTTTTGTTGCTTCTCTGTGATTTCATTTTCTTCAGCTTCTTGTTTCCTTCTGTCTTTTTGTTCTTCTTCTTCTTTCCTCAGTTTCTCTTTCTGTTCCTCTTGCTGCCTTTCTCTAAGTTCTTTTTCTTGTTTGTTTTTCTCCATTAGAAGAGCAGTTTCCGCATGAATACGAGCTTTTTCTTCATCTGTTAACATGGCAGTTGGAAGGGGAAATACCGGTTTTGTGGACCGATCAGGAACAACTTTTCCATTCTGAGGAGACTGTTGCTCATGATCTGTAATTTCAGATTTTATTCTATGATCTTCAGGCAATTTGACTGCCGGTTTTTTAGTACGATCAATCTATATCAACAAAAACAGAGAAAAACAGACTTTCGTCAAAATCCAGGAACATAGTAACCTCAGTTCTTGATATCAAGTTGTGATAAAAGAACCATCACTGTGTGGAGACAACATCTACCAAAACATCTACTTGTAAATTATCCAATGTCAAGATTTCTCAGAAGGCACTTGGCACTTACGTCCTCTTGATTCCACACTTTCAATACACTGATATGTTCTGTATATGAAGAGTTCACTCTAAAACATAAAACCCAGACCTGGGCATACCTAATGTTCCATTTCTACATAACCAACTGCCTACTCAATATCTTCATGTGAGTGTCTCACATATACCACAAACCTAAAACAGACAAAAGAGAATTCATGATTTCGCCCCACAAACACATGGGTGTGACCACTATGCAAATAGTTGCTCAAACCAGAAAATTTATTTCTCCACACTGTTACCAGAGTAATCATTTTAAAGCACAAATCCAACCACCTACTTAAAACCTTATGTTAAATAGCCACTCACTGTACTTAGATTACATCTAAAATCCTTGCCATGCCTGTGTGGTCTCACTTCTGCCTATCTCCCCAGTCTTATCTCATACTACTTGTTACACCAGCCATACTTGCCTCCCTCCACTTAATTCCTCAAAGATGCCATGCTCCTTCCCAACTCAGGTCTTTATATCAGCTATTCATCTAGATAATCCCCACCACAACATTAGATCGTGGCTTAAATATCTCTTCCTTAAACACTTCCCTGATTCCTAAGACTAGCCAAGTCCCCTGATATATGCCCTCATAATACCCTATTCTTTTCCCTCATAGTACTTACTGGGATTCTGATTAAATAACTATAATTGTCTGTTTAAAATCTTTCCTCCCTCTGAGCACATAAGCTCCAGGAGGGTAGAGATTGTGCCTGACACTTAGTAAATAAATGTTGCAGGGCAAATGAATAAAATATTCCATAACAACTTTCATAAGAGATAAGATACTAAAGACAAACTGAGTAATTATCTCAATGTAACAACATACTAACCATACAAAATTGTTAAAAGGGACCCTAACATCATTTCTTGAGAATGAAGTTTACTGAAACAAAAATGAGAATATCTGCCAGTAACAACCTGTGTAGTGTTCTTACAAAATGAACTATGTTTTTCCGTTAGAAACACTACCATTGGAAGAAGGAATCATTCCTTTGCTCCTTACTTCTCTTTTTGCCTCTTCACTTAAAACAAAAATGAAACTATTCCCCGCCCCCTTTTCTAAATTTATTTGAGAATGAAGTGGAAGGACCACTATGAGAATGAGGTTAATAAAAGGTGAACAAGAACCAAAATAAATGTTTTCATCCATATTTTGGCAACAATCCATTTTCCACTCATATTAAAGGCATAGCTATGATCTTGTTACTTTCAAGTTTAAAATTCTTTTAAATGCTTTCCTTTCGCCTACAGGATAAAATTCCAAGAGATCCAAGTCTCTCTTGATGACTTCTGTCCACTTTTCCAATCTTATCTACTATCACACTCACCTCTCTCCAACTGAGAGCTGTGCCCAAGCATGTCAAAACTACTCACTGACCCCAGAACATGCTTTGTGCCTTCAGTCATACAATTTTCCACTTGTTTCTCAAATCCTATTCAATCCTTAAAACTCAGATAAAAATACTACCTCCTCCATGAAGACCCCCTGATGATACCCACTCTCAGTCAGAATTTCTCTCCTTGCTGTGTGCTCTAGTGACTATTAAAAAGAGTTAGGATATTCTGCATTATGCTGTGGTTGATTTTGTCCATGTCTCTCCTAAACATCAGACAGAATCCATGGATTACCCATATTTGTAAACCTTCATATTTTGTTTCATATAGGAAATCCTCAAAATGTGTTCGATAAATTGTACATATCTCGGAAAGTCACGAAGGGATTAGGGTGCAAATAACATGTTGATTAAGTTGAAAGGAAGTGCAATATCATAAGCTCTTTTTAAAATTTCTTTTTTTTTTTTTTTGCGGTACGTGGGCCTCTCACTGTTGTGGCCTCTCCCATTGCAGAGCACAGGCTTCCGATGCGCAGGCTCAGTGGCCATGGCTCACGGGCCTAGCCGCTCCACGGCATGTGGGATCTTCCCGGACCAGGGCACGAACCCGTGTCCCCTGCATCGGCAGGCAGACTCTCAACCACTGTGCCACCAGGGAAGCCCTTTTTAAAATTTCTTAAATTTCCATTTTAAGAATAATTTATTCAAATACTATTTAGTCTTAAGATTTAATCAGAAATATTAAAAGCAGGCCATAAAAAATGAACCACTTCATTTTACAACAAAAAAATGACTAATTTTCTGCTCCACAAACCAGATGTCATCCACTTCAAATGTGAAATACTATTTAAATATACCTGAGGAAAAAAAATTAAAAGTAAATGCTAAAAAATCTTGTTGGAAAACACACAGGGAAGAATCAGTTAACCTTCCTTTAAGTAAAATCTAATGAAGAGAAAGATGCTACAAGTTTTTTATTGTAACATCTTTTTTTAAAAAATAAATTTATTTATTTTATTTTTGGCTGCGTTGGGTCTTCGTTGCTGCGTGCGGGCTTTCTCTAGTTGCGGTGAGTGGGGACTACTCTTCGTTGCAGTGCGCGGGCTTCTCGTTGTGATGGCTTCTCTTGTTGGGAGCACAGGCTCTCCGCACGTGGGCTTCAGTAGTTGTGGCATGCGGGCTGAGTGGTTGTGGCTCGCAGGCTAAAGAGCACAGGCTCAGCAGTTGTGGTGCACGGGCTTAGTTGCTCCGTGACATGTGGGATCTTCCTGGGCCAGGGCTCGAACCCGTGTCCCCTGCACTGGCAGGCAGATTCTTAATCACTGTGCCACCAGGAAAGCCCCCTATTGTAACATCTTTGATTTAAACTCTTTTAAATAATTATTGATAAAAAATGCCTGTTATTTATGTGTCAAATTCTAAGGAAATGGAACTAAAATACTATTTCAAAACCAAAATATTGACATCACATACCTATCATCTATAAGCCAAATTATTTGGGAAAATACTACGAATTAAATTATAATAAAAAACACCTGAAAGTGTTGCTCAACTTCACTGTGCTAATACTGTCTTTCATTAGTACTGCCTGTACTAAATGGACCCAGCTGGGTTTAAAATCCTTCCAATTAGTTATTCTAATATTGCTGTGGCAGTAAGACAATTAC
Organism: Neophocaena asiaeorientalis asiaeorientalis; assembly: GCF_003031525.2. Classification (NCBI taxonomy): domain Eukaryota; kingdom Metazoa; phylum Chordata; class Mammalia; order Artiodactyla; family Phocoenidae; genus Neophocaena; species Neophocaena asiaeorientalis. Next base: position 274,050 of record NW_020174994.1, read on the forward strand.
AATGAAAATTTTTTATAGCAAAATAGGTACCAAAACATATAGATATTTCTCAATATTTTTCTTTCTAAAATACTGAAGGCATATATATGCTAGATACATATTTCTATACTATATATTTAATATAATATTAAAAAAAAGAGACAAAAGTTAAAAGAAAATCAAGAACATACCTGTGGAACATTCTTTATAATAGGCACTGGCTGAATTATGGGTGAAACATCAGATTTGGAAGCAGCAATTGGTTCAACTGCAGTTGATATATTCAGTGGTCCCACTCTCTCATCTTGATTGTTTATCAATTCTATGTTTTCATTGACTTCTGTAGGAGGTGTCATCTGGGCAGTAGGTTTAGAAGGAACTGATTCTTCCAGTGAGGGGTAAGTAAAATCCACTAAAATCCCCAAAAGAATAAAAATATTTTTGAAAGAAAAGCAAACCCCATAAACAGTACTTCATATCTCACGCATGTTATATGTGATAGTTAAATGTAAACTAAGAGGTGACAGCCACAACAGCCTTAAAGAATTAATAAACATTAACTTCCAGGATGGGGACATCTTGTATTTTTATGCCTAAAAGCAAACTGCTATCTGACAGGACAAATGCACACACAACCAAAAACATTACCCTGAGAACATAAATAAAGTTTATTTTACCGAAGCAATTTTAAACAAAAATTTTCACATACATACATGAGACAGACACCTCTTCATTCTTGCCTCGTGGAGGTGGAGTGACTTTAGCATTTGTTGTATACTGTGGATAACAAAGGAGCCAATTTTCATAGCCTCCTTCTAAAACCAAAGGCTCATTGTGCAGGACAGTTTTACTTTCCCACTATAAAATAAGGAAATAGTATGTTTAACATGGATGCAGCCTCTTGACAGCTAAAAACACAACAAAACCGAATATTAAAATTGCTCTTAAAAGATTCATCTTCTGATTAAAAAAAAGAGAGAGCTGAATTCAAAATTCAGCATTAAGTGAAACAAATGGATAGATCAGGTTTTTAAAACCACACGAGTAATCCATGATCTTAGAAGAAAAATAGGAAAACAACTTAAAATACAATAAAAATCTTCTATAACCTCATCACCCAGAGATACCACTTTAACATTTTAGAGTTTATTTTTAGTTTTCTACATAGACATACTTCTTTTTAAATTTTATTTTTATAAAACAATGAAACTTATGCTGCTTTTCTCTTATATGAACATCTGTTATTAATAAAGAACTGTCTCATCATCTGTAATGAACAAATATTGTATTTTATACATACACACACACACGCCAAAACTGAATCAATCATTTGAACAATTATTATTTTTCCTATTTAATTATAAACAATGGTGAGATAAAAACTAAAGATCCTCATACATGTACATACCCAATCAACTCCATTAGGGAAAATCCCCACAAGTGGAGCTGCTAAGCCAAGGGTCATGAACATTTTAAGGCTTTTAATGTATATTGCTAATCTCTGAAATGATCTTTTAAAAATATGTTTGTGTATTCTGTACAATAATTTCCTAGGAGAACTGCTGGCTTACAAGTTTGGTAGATGCCACCAAACTGCCCTTCAAAAAGACAATACCAATTTACACATTTACCAACAGTGTATGAGAATGCCCATTCTAAGTCTTTATAATTTTTATCAAACTGGTGGACATAAAGTGGGTTGTTTTATTTTATTAATTTATTTATTTATTTTGGCTGTGTTGGATCTTCATTGCTGTGTGCCGGCTTTTCTCTAGTTGCGGCGAGTGGGGGCTACTCTTCGTTGTGGTGCACGGGCTTCTCATTGCGGTGGCTTCTCTTGTTGCGGAGCACAGGCTCTAGGTGCGTGGGATTCAGTAGTTGTGGCTCGTGGGCTGTAGAGCACAGGTTCAGTAGTTGTGGCGCATGGGCTTAGTTGCTCTGTGGCATGTGTGATCTTCCCGGACCAGGGCTTGAAATTGTGTCCCCTACATTGGCAGGCAGATTCTTAACCACTGTGCCTCCAGGGAAGCCCAGGTTGTTTTAATTAGTACTTATTTGTGAAGCTGAACATATTTTAATGTTTATTAACCCTTTATAGTCTATCTCATCTTTTGCCCATTTTTCTATAGAATTTGCTATTTTCTTGGTAAACAGTGAATGTACTCTGAATATTAAAGAAAATAGGTCTTTGTCATATTTGTTACAAATATTTTTCCCTTAATTGACTTTTTACTTTATTTGTGGTGTTTTTAACACCGTCAAAAATATTAGCCTCTTGGTTCAGGATCAAGGTAATAAAAACACTTATCAGGGGCTTCCCTGGTGGCGCAGTGGTTGAGAATCTGCCTGCTAATGCAGGGGACACGGGTTCGAGCCCTGGTCTGAGAAGATCCCACATGCCGCAGCGCAACTAGGCCCATCAGCCACAAGTACTGAGCCTGCGCTCCAGAGCAAGAGAGGCTGCGACAGTGAGAGGCCCGCGCACCGCGATGAAGAGTGGGTCCCCACTTGCCACAACTAGAGAAAGCCCTCGCACAGAAATGAAGACCCAACACAGCCAAAAATAAATAAATAAATTAAAAAAAAAAAACAACTTATCAATGCTTTTTCCTAGTAGTTCATTGTTTGAATCAACATATTTATATCTTTTACCCAGTTGGAATCTAGTGTGGTCTAAGAAATAAGGTAGGGATCCCCTTTCTTTTACTTGCTGGCTAGCCAGCTGTCCTCAAACCAGTTATTTCAATCCATCTTTTCCTCACTGATCTGTTATGTCATCTTTATCATACACTAAACTTTCAGGTAACTTTATGAAGCTGCCACTTTTTTAGGTCAAATCCCCTACACACGAACCTTCAAGTTGCGAACTTTCAAAGATATAAATGTGCATTCCATCAAAGTCAGGCATGAGTGAACTTGCAGCTTGTCCTCCGTCTCCTATTGCTGACGATTCTTCAGCTCTCCCATCTCCCACCTCCTCTCCCTCCTCCAGTCAGTAACTCTTCTTGCCTGTTCACTCGATGCCAGCCCCTGTATGCCAGCTGTTGTGTTATACTACTGTACTTTTCAAGGTACTGTACTGTAAGATTAAAAATGTTTTATTTTTTTGTGTTTGTTTTTTATGTAATACTTGTGTGAAAAGTATTATAAACCTATTACAGTACAGTACTATATAGCCAATTGTATTAGTTGGGTACCTAGGCCAACTTTGTTGGACTTACAAACAAATTGGACTTACGAACACGCTCTTGGAATGGAACTCGTTCGTATGTAGGGGACTTAACTGTAGTTGAATATTGGCAATCTCACATGTTGGCCTATATCTGGGTATATTTCTAGATTCCTTACTTTGAGGCATGATTTGTTTCAAGGCTTTTAAGATTACTCTCCTGGAGGGCAATGTTCCATCAATTGACCCTCCTACCAGCAGACTGAGTTTTATACTTACCCATGCTCACCAGCATTCAGTGCTATTATTGTTTAATAATTTAACAAATTAAACCGAGTATTATTTTTTATCTTTGTTAATTTGATCATGAAAGTGGCATTTACTGTTTCAATCTGCATTTCTCTGATTACTAGTCAAGTTGACATTTTTATGTTTTTGTCACTTGCATATCTTCTTCTGTTCACATCTATCTGTGTCCACTGCTTATTTCAACATTTTATCTTAAGTAATTTTCTTATTTATTTGCAAAAGCTCTTCAGATTTCAGGTGTTCTAAATCACTGCCATATTTGTTGCAAATATTTTTTTTTGTCTTCTGCCTTCAAATCTGGTATTTTTTTGCACACCTAAGTTTTTATTTTATTAAGTCAAATCTTATCAATCTCTTTTTCCTTAGTGGCTTTTTCTTTGCCTTTATGTTTCATAACAAAAAATAACACTTTTTTCCAGACAATTTAAGTTTCGGAAAATTCGAATATCCTACTTTATAAAGATCAGTTTATTGTTATTGGGTGAGTCAAAACTGGTCTTTTAAATCTGAATTTTTTAAAAGTCTACAACCAAAGCATGTCGGATCTTCATGTCCTTAAGATAATCAACTAGTTGACATACCTTTCTAACAACCAGAGAAGGCTTGCAATTACAGTAAACTAACAAGGAAACTTGCTAACCTTGAAAAGTGCATCTTTCAGACTCCGCAGAGTTGTTCCAAGTTGTAAATCTTTTGCAGTACTAAACCAGTCAAGAAGTACCACATAATCCACGTTCCCTCTCTTCTTCCACGTGTCTTTAGAATCATCTGGGAGGTTTGCTTCAATCCAACTAGCAGTGACTCTGAAATGTATTAACATTTGTATTGGGGCAAAAGTAGATGAGAGGTCCTAACATACTAATATAAGACACTGAGTTTTGTTCTTCAGTCTTTATCATACCATAGCAAACGTTTTTTTTGTTTGTTGTTTTTGTTTTTGCTTTTGGCCATGCTGCGGGGCTTATGGGATTTTAGTCCCCCGAACAGGGATCGAACCAGGGCCCTCATCAGTGACAGCTTGAAGTCCTAACCACTGGACTGCCAGGAAATTTCCCCATACCATAGCAAACTTTAAGACAGCTTCCTTTCTAAGGTCAGACTGTATGTTAAGACAGTATATGGCCTAAAGTGTTTAACATCTTTACCACTGCATAATATTGGAATATATTTTAGTAATTATTAAAGACTGAAATAAATAGACTCAGTTGACCCTTTATGTAAAAAAAAAAAAAAGGGCCAAAAATGAAAACACAGGAAGTCATCTGAGTATGTCTCAGCCAAATATAAATAAATGGTGGGGGGGGGGCACGTGGGTAACACTGTTTATATTTCAGTTCTCTTATACCTATAATTAATAGTTAACCAAATAACAAAATGCTTATTAACAAACACATACAGCATTTACTATGTGCCAGGTGCTATTCTAAATGTTTTATTCTCATTGACTCTCACTAGATCCTCACTACACTCCTATAAAACAGGCATTATTATCCTCATTTTACAGATGAGGAAACAGGCCCAAAGAGGTTAAGTAACCTACCCAAGGTTACAGTTGCCAAGTGGAGCCAGAATTCAAATTCAGGCAACCTGGCTCACGTCTATGCTCTTAGCTGTTGTGCTGTGCTGCCTTCTACATCATCACCTGTGGACAATACCAACTCTACACTAAAGCATGCTGCTCACATTCTCCTTCACTCACACAAAAGCTTAAGTTCCTACCTAAAGGCCTTCCCATGGCCCGATGCATGGCCCCTCTCTCCAGTCCTATTACTTCAACTTCCTCATCACTAGTTACTAACTTACTCCCCCTTTCTCCACTCCACCCTTGGCTCCCTTGTTAATTCCTGGTTTATGCAGGTATGCGCCTGCCTAATTACCTCTGCTCCTACTGTCCCCTCTTTCTGGAACCCTCTTCCCTCAGATAACTGCATCACTCATTTCCCTTATCTCAAGATTAGCTCAGGAATAACTTCTCCATGAAGGCTTCATGGATTAAAAATTTCAATGCTCACCCCAACATACACACTTGACATAACCATCTCCATACACTTATCAACAGCAGATACACATTTTAAGATTTATTGCCGGGGCTTCCCTGGTGGCACAGTGGTTCAGAGTCCGCCTGCCGATGCAGGGGACACGAGTTCGTGCCCCGGTCCGGGAAGATCCCACATGCCGCGGAGTGGCTGGGCCCGAGAGCCAGGGCCGCTGAGCCTGCACGTACGGAGCCTGTGCTCCGCAATGGGAGAGGCCACAACAGTGAGAGGCCCGCGTACCGCGAAAAAAAAACAGATTTATTGCCTGTCTCACCTATCCCACCTCCCTGTTAAAATAGAAGCTCCATGAAGCAAAAATTTTTGTCTGTTCGATCATTTAGCCCCAGCACTTAGAACCACAGTAACTCAGCCCATAATAAGTGCTCAGTAAATATCTGCTGAATGATGGAATGAATAATACAGATTTGCTCCTCCAGGAAAGGAACTCCATATTATTCCTAGCAAAGCACCTAGGTATTTCAGGTATTTAACTGGTGATATTGGCAAGCTGGGCAGAAACTTGTATTCTAAGTAAAACTAAATGGTTTAACTAATTGAAGGGGAAAAAATCCTGTTCCTATATAATAATGTTGGTTACTGTACCTTCTAGGAAATAAAGAAAAAAAAGAAATATAAAATACTGTTTCATGGGGCTTCCCTGGTGGCGCAGTGGTTGAGAGTCCACCTGCCGATGCAGGGGACATGGGTTTGTGCCCCTGTCCAGGAGGATCCCACGTGCTGCGGAGCGGCTGGGCCTGTGAGCCATGGCCGCTGAGCCTGTGCGTCCGGAGCCTGTGCTCCGCAACGGGAGAGGTCACAACAGTGAGAGGCCCGCATACCGCAAAAAATAATAAAAAAAAAATACTGTTTTGTAATAAGTCTCACTTGATATGTAGAGATTAGAAGGATGCTTGGTCAGCAAAGAATGAGAAAAATTGAAACATGATATTCTTAAGGACAATTTCTGACACTATGGATATACTTGCCTAAATCACTCTGTCTAAAAACTCAACATTAGTATTCTGCAGAATACTAGTTTGGGAAACAATAATATCAGTCAGTACTCCCCAAACTTCAGTCTTTCATGTAACCCCTTCACAAGCTGCTGCAACTCTGCTCTACCTTGTCTACTGTGTAACGTTTTAATTTAATTATTTAACTGAAAGTGATCCTTTACTTAAATTTGTTTTAACAGGAAAATTTATATTCCTATATACATGGAAAATAGCATCATATCCAATAAATAAAGGATAATCCTAAAAGTAAATAAAACAGATCAGTAAATTATGCTATGTTCACACAATAGATCACCATATAGCAATGAGAATAAATAAATTACAACTACACACAATAATATACATGACTCTCATAACATAAGGTTGTGTACAAGAAGCCAGACATAAAAGACTTTAGACTGTATGATTCCGTTTATATAAACTACAAAAACAAATCTATTCTGTTGGTGGTTCCCTTGGGTGGGTGGGGATAAGTGTAGCCACTGACAGGTGGCATAAGAGAGGCTTCTGCAATGATGGTAATGTTCTGTTTCTTGGTCCAGATGCTAGGTAAATGGATGCATTCAGTTTTTGAAAACTGGGCTAAATACTGAGGATATGAGTGATTTTGTGTGTATATTATGCTGTATTAAAATTTTAAAACAGACAATGAAAAACTAGTAATATAGTATTCACCATCAGCTAGCTGAAGATACTGTTGCCTACAGTGAGCTCTGAGGCCTGCTCTCTGGTAAGAAAGGGATGTTATCAAATACTAAAAAGGAATGCTAGCACCAAATTGAAACTTCTTTTAACTAATTCAGAAGGACTGAAACAGAAATTCAAAGGTAATAATTTTCTTGGTATTTCATCTTTTCATATTTCTTGGCAATTCATCTTCAACCTAAACTCATCTTGAGTTTCACATTAGTCAAATTCTCACATTTTGGGAAACAGTTAATAAAAGTCACCAGCTTTCTGTCAGTAAAGATTAGAGCATCAAAGATTAATCATAACTTTCTCTTTTCAAATCCTGGAAATATATTCATACCTACTTGATTAGACTATGCATCCTCATCGCATTTTTTTTCCTTTTAAAATTTTTATTTTATTTAAAAAAAATTTGTCATTCTTTTTTTAATTTTAAAATACTTACAAAGCACTTTATTCTTCAGGTCGAACATTCATAAGCCTCGGCAATATGCTAAAAACTATGCAAATTTTATTACTTAACTTTAAAAATATATCTTTTTAAGGTTGCTTAAGTTAGTACTGGAATGGACCATAGATTTTAACTAATCCAGTCCCATAAACTAAGACCTAGAGAGGTTATATAATTTTTATAACACTCATAATAGCTGAAAATAGCCCTGGACTGGAGTTTTAGCCCTATCGCTATTATGATAGTTTTTAATATATCATATATTCATGCAAGTAACTTTAAATTATTTAATAGGTTAAAGGCCTTCTTATCAAAAAAGAAAGAAAAAGGTATTTTTTTTAGTAAGTCTTACTAATGCCAGGCACTGTGTTATCTGTATGCATAAATAAAATTTATCATTTAAACTTTTCAAAACTTCTGAGATAGGTACTATCATTATTCCCATTTCACAGATGGAAACATGGGCTTAGAGAGGTTAGGCCACTAGCTAGAAGTAATGTAGCTAATGAGAGATGGAGTTATAATATATAGTCTAAATATAGTCTTGATTTTAGAGCCTGTATTTTTTCTTAATCACTTAGCTATCCTGCTTCTTCTTTGAAAAAGTATTTGTGTAATCTTTTACCACAGATAATAGTATGGGGAATTTCAAAATAGGAAGCAATTCAAATAAAAAATAGCAGGAGAAATTAGTCAACAAACACCTGGGGAAAGAGGACACAAAAGGGAGTTTCATTTCTCTTCTAGTAAGACTCCAAATGCCACAGATAAGAAAAAACAGCCAAACTGGAATGTCCTTTACAGTACCCTTCAGAAAGGGTAAGGTGTGCCACTAAGGAGTAAAGAATGAAAAGGCCCACAGGAAAAGAAAAGACTACTTTTATCACATTTAGCTTGGATGCTAAGTAGTAATATTTACTACTGTCCACAGTTTACCATTTTATCTAAATATACAGCGACCCACCCTGGACTGATGGCTTCTTCAGGAACACTGAGAGAATTTGAAATATGGGAATCCAGATAATCCTGCATTCTTCGAGCATCCATTATAATCAAGCTGATGTTTTTATCCATCCTCATTGTGTAAAGCTCCTTTGCTGTGATTGCTCCTTGGAATCGAGAGAGACAATGTAAGTGACAAGAAACATCTAGTTCCGTGTGCTATTATATCACTAAATACAGGACAAGCATAGCTTTTCCTAGAAGTGTCATATACTTGCTATTCTGTCATATTATTTATTACCTTTTAAACTAATTTTAAATACAATTTATGTTTTTGACATTTATCAAAAAACTAGTTCAATGCTTTGTTTATAAAGACTTAAATACCAAAACTTGCTGGTGATGTTACAACTACATCTGGTGTGGGCTCTGCTGCTGTATAAAATAAATTAGTATGGGTGTCTCATGAAAATATTCTATTTTAAAAAATCAAGCTATTTGAGAAATGTCAACCAGAAGAAATACCTGTGGTTCAAAAGTTCTTGAAAGGCTCTAAATTCTTTTTTAAAAGTCTCCATGGGGTCTTATGGGGGCTATCTGAAAAACTTACAGGTTTCCTAGAATAATAAGCCAAAAGTTTGTTATCTGTGTTCCACATCTGGGGTTGGTAAACTATGGCCAGTTATTTTCACTGGAACACAGCTACACTCATTTGTTTACATATTGTCTATGGCTGCTTCCATGAAAGGACAACAGGGCCCCCCAAGCCTAAAGTGTTTCATATCTAGCCCTTTAATATTTAGCCAAAATAAATATTCCCTATGTTGCTATTTTCCTCTTCCAGGTTCTACCACCTGAAGTGAAAGATTAAAAAGCACTAAAAGGAAGCTTAAATATGGAAAGAACTATTTCAGCAGTAAGCTGTACGAAGAACACAGTCACACCATCTCCTAAGCTAAAATACCCAGTTGCTAATAACCATCTTACTTCCCTTTCTAACCATCAAGATCATTCTGATAACAAAACAATCTAAAGTGGAGAACAAACCACCAAGACGTGCAACACCTAAGCAGGGTGAGATACAAAGGAACGTGTGGATAAAAACTAATCTTAGGGCTTCCCTGGTGGCACAGTGGTTAAGAATCCGCCTGTCAATGCAGGCGACACGGGTTCAAACCCTGGCCCGGTAAGATCCCACACACGGCGAAGCAGCTAAGCCCGTGCGCCATAACTACTGAGCCTGCGCTCTAGAGCCTGCAAGCCACAACTACTGAGCCCATGTGCCACATCTACTGAAGCCCGTGTGCCTAAAGATCCTGCTCCACAACAACAGAAGCCACCACAATGGGAAGCCCACACACTGCAACAAAGAGCAGCCCCTGCTCACCGCAACTAGAGAAAGCCGCGCACAGCAACAAAGAACCAAAGCAGCCAAAAATAAATAAATAAAATAAATAAATGTATATATTAAAAAAAAAACAACTAAGAATGAATTGATAACAGCTTTTAGGAAGGTACCTTACTACACTCAGTTTTATTTTTTAAATTGTTGTATGGAAACATTTTAAATAGATAATTTTAGTGTTACATACAATTAATGTTTAAATTAAACCTTTTCTGAGAGAGGAAAACTTAGGCAATTGCCTAATAAGTCTTGTTGTTTAGGTCACGTACTTGTTACTGGAGCATCAACACCACCTACGGATAACATCCAAATTACTGGTTTAGATTTTTTTTGAGGGGAGTGAAAAAGCCTTTAAATATTTAAGTTTTCCACTTAAAAGTCATAAGTACTAACAGCTACTTATATGAAGTTTACTGTGTTCTAAGAGTGTCACATATATTAACTCAGTCAATTCTCACAATAACACTATGAAATAGATGCGATTATTATTCCCACCTTACAGATGGCGAAACTAAATTAGAAAGGTGAAGTAATAAGCTCAAGATGACATGCAAACTCAGAGGAGCCTGCATTCAAACCTAGGAAGTCTGACTTCTGAGAGTCCATGCTCTTAACCACTATGCTAAACTATATCTTGAAAAAAAGCAATGACAAGTACCAGCTGTGGTTTTCATGTTTTCAAATGCATATTACCATAAATATTCCCCATGACATGTAAATACAGAATATAATACATTTTCAATATTATTGTACAGGTTAGGAAAAATGATAAAGCTCATAAACTAAACACAATGCTAAGAATCTCATTGTGTAAAATCTGAAGCTTATTCTGATTAAGAGATCTCAATAATAGCCTAAAAGAACTCCCTCTTTCTGGGCACACTTACCTTTCTCTGTAGTCTCATTTTTTTCACTCTTTTCACCATTTATCTATTTCATAAGAAAAAAAAGTTTCAACTTTAATAGAAACACACATTTTTATAGAAAGAAAAAGTTCAACTTTAATACTTCTTTGAAACTGAAATCCTTCTAGGAAATGAAATGTGCAGAGTACTGGCATTTTATAAAAATACAGATGAACAGTAATGGCATTAACAGATTACTCTGATAACTAAAATTAACTAGTAGCATATCACAATCATATGTCATTTCCTCAAAATTTTCTCCAGTGAAAGACCAAATATGATTTCAAAGCACAGATTATTAGAGAAATTTAGTGTTTAACTTAACGAGAGAGCACTTTTTTTTTTTTTTTTTTTTTTTTTTTTGGGCAGCCGCTCCGCGGCATGTGGGATCCTCCCGGACCGGGGCACGAACCCGTGTTGCCTGCATCGGCAGGCGGACGCCCAGCCACTGCGCCACCAGGGAAGCCCGAGAGCACTTCTTATAATGAAATAAAAATTCTGGTCAATCCCTTCAGTGTCCTCCATTACAGAATTAAAGGAAAATGAAGTGATACAAAGTTTTATAAATTTGCATTTCCTAACCAAGATAACATGGGATAATTCTCTAAGGTACTAACTCATTTCATAGATGGGAAAACTAAGGACCCCACTAGAACCTACTGATCAATTTCTACATCACTAAAAGTAAAAAAGAAAAGAAATGTATATTATGTGCCTCCTAATATGATACAGTATGCAGTACACAGTATCACCTATGAAGCCTTCTGGCCAAAAAACAAAAACTGAACCTCAATCTAATTAAGCTTTTAGATTGAACTTCCAGCCTACAGGAAATATAGGAGACAGAAGAACAAGTTAAGTGACATAAGGAGGAAGTAATCAGACAAACCTACAATGTGGCTGATTTTACAGAACTGATCCAGTATTAAAAAGCCAAATGCAGGAAATGAAAAATGAGAAGGAAACTCAATCAGAGAATGCTATAGAGACTTCAGAGAAATTGCAACCAAAAGACAGTGAGTGGACCCTGTTTGGATCCTGATTCAAACATACTGACTCTGAAAAATCATTATGAGCAAGTGGGTAAAATATCTGAATAGACTGGGCTTTAGATTATATCAGGGAATTATTATTAATTTTGTGAGGTGGGAAAATAGCACTGCGGTTATTAATAAAATGTTCCTTTTGGACTTCCCTAGTGGCACAGTGGTTAAGAATCTGCCTGCCAATGCAGGGGACACAGGTTCCAGCCCTGGTCCGGGAAGATCCCACATGCTGCAGAGCAACTAAGCCCGCGTGCCATACCTACTAAGCCTGCGCTCTAGAGCCCGCAAGCTGCAACTACTAGGAAGCCCGTGCACCTAGAGCCCATGCTCCGCAACAAGAGAAGCCACTGCAATGAGAAGCACGCACACCACAACGAAGAGCTGCAACTAGAGAAAGCCCACACACAGCAACAAAGACCCAATGCAGCCAAAAATAAAATTAAAAAAAAAAAATCTTAAAAAAAATGCTCCTTTCTTTGAGATGCATACTGAAATATTTAGGGGTAAAATGATATGTTGTCTGGAATTTGACTGAAGACGTGAGAGGTGCAGATAAAAAAACATGGCAAATGTTAGTTGATTACTGAAGCTGGGTGACAGGATTTAACTGTATTCTCTTTTCAACATAAAAAGGCTAAACAAGGGCTTCCCTGGTGGCGCAGTGGTTGGGAGTCTACCTGCCAATGCAGGGGACACGGGTTCGTGCCCCAGTCCAGGAAGATCCCACATGCCGTGGAGTGGCTAGGCCCGTGAGCCATGGCCGCTGAGCCTGCGCGTCCGGAGCCTGTGCTCCGCAACGGGAGAGGCCACAACAGTGAGAGGCCCATGTACCGCAAAAACAAAACAAAACAAAAAAACGCTAAACAAAAAAGTAAAGGTAATGAAAGGTAGTTGGCCCTGCTCTTGGAAAAGCAACAAAACGAAGAATTTGAAAAGTCCCTTTCATACAGTTCTTTGGAATCCTGGTATTTTTTTATATCAGCCATTTGACCTATAAATGAACATGTCTCTAAGGCAGTACTATTAATCTTACATTATGAGTTCCTAAAATCAAAAGACCGATTTCTTCACTTCCTTTTACACAGTGCCTAGCCCAATGTCACAAGCAATTCAACTACTACTTCTTAATGAAATCAGTGATAACCCACATACAAGTGATAGTTGAAAGCTACAAAATGCTTAAGAAAAATTAAATCTTTCCATAAATTTCAACAGTGCAGAAGAAATTATATTTTAGAAAGAATAGTTTCTGAGGAGGTGAAGGGAGGGAGATACAGTGACAGCTAGCAGGTACAGGTTGAGTCATTAACAGTTTCTGGCAAACGAATTATGTAGCTGAAAAGACTACAAGTTGTCGCTGAACAAATGGAACAAGAGGGAGAGAAAGAGGAAGGGGAAACAGGCAGAGAAAGGAGTAAGAAGCAAAGGGGAGAGAATGAGACGCCAGAAATAGAAAAAAAGTTTCACACCAAATAAATAGTGTACCAAATCTTTCCCTAATGTAAATTACATTTATTAGAAAGGAGAGACCTTAAAGATCATCTATTTCAAGATCTTAATTGGCCAAACTGAGTCCCAAACAGTTAAGCAAGACTTGATATGGGACCAGAACTCAGATATACTGAATCACAGCCCAAATGCTCTTTCCACTGCTCCAGTCAAGTCTATAGTGACTGCTAAAAACTAACAAATACACACAACATATTTCTTTAGAAGTTTCAAGAAAAACCTGGAATCAACTAAAGCTAGAATAATTAATTCAATTTCTAATAAAAACACATTAAATTTTATCCTTTTTGCCCAAAAGAATGATATAGTGGTATCTCAACTCTTCTTAAGCAAATCATCTGACAAAAAGAACCAGTCTTTTTACCTAGCAGAATAAATCTGAAATACCTTGTGGGCTTTGTCTTTGGCATCCAATATATTTTCCAAAGAACTTTTAGCTGATGTGCCACCATCCTCTCTTCCTGTTTCCTGCCTTTTCTGTTTCTGCAGCTGCTCTTTCTCCTGTCTGTCCTTTTCTTCAAGTTTTTTCCGAACTTCAGCTTCTTCATATCTAGTTGAAAAAAGAAGTCAGCATGTCTTTTATTGGCATGATGGTGGAAAGTAAAGGATTTCCAGTTGTATAAAGTTAATATCCTGCCATGAGGTATTTTATGGCTGCATTCTTTCTCCCTCCAGTTGAAATTCAACTCTGCCAGTGTTCCATTATAAATCACAACTCACAAATTTGTCATCTGTAGATTTATTTCAAATTGCTCAAAAATCTTGAAAAGAAACTCTATGCTCTCAAGTTGAAGTTGTTCAATATTCTTTTTGCTCTTTCTCTCCCACTAATTTCAACAATCCTAAAATCCTAAAATTAACTATAAAGCCCGATTTACTTATAAAATAGCTCAAAATACAAAAAATACAGACAATAAATAAGTGAAAGAACCTAAAGCCCCAAAGATAGAGGAGTAAAGAACATGATTATTGCTAGCAGTAGTATGATTAGGGAAAAGTTAGGCAATCTAAGAGAGAACAGTTAATAATGGGTAACCCAAAGATTAGGAGAAATTCTATTCTTCTTAGTTGATTAACTGGCTAAAGGAAAAAGAGAATAGTAATTCTAAATGACTTCATCCACCTTAACATATTCCAGCCCCAAGATTAGTAATTGTGGAAAGGACCAAGGAACACACTAGTTGAAAAAGATAATTTCTAAGTAAAGGCTATGATACATACAGGTATCTCTGCTTTTCAGACGTTTTCTTTATGCCACTTCACTTTTACAAAAGTCCTACATTAGTACTTGTTTTTACTAACCGAAAGAAATCTGAAGAGGATATTCACTTATGGAAAAAAGGTGAAAAATGAAAATAGCGTTTAGCAGTTGTTTTGCAGCCAGCTGTTAGAGAAGTAGCCACACCCTGATCAGAGAGTGGCACCGCCAAGCTCCTTCCCCAGGAATTACACAAGCATCTCAGCATCAAGCTGCCATAGCTTTGAACTGTGTCTGTGAGCATCTGTGCTTTATCTTGATTTATTTTGTGCATCTTGTAGCAAGACGTGTCCTGAGGTAGTTGCTTCTTTGCCTTATGCCATTTTGGCTTAGGTAAAGTTTCACAGGAACACTTTACTTTCAGATAGCAGGGGAAAACCTGTGTAACTATAGCAGTTAACTGATCCAAGTTTAAAAAAACTAGTGGAGTAAAAATAGTTCCCTTTTAATTTTGTTATTTAAAGAGTGACTAATGACTAAAAATTGAAACATACTGTTTTTAATTTCTAATTATTTTATAAGCCTGGTAAGTCAGTCATAGCAAATACTAGAGTTAGATTTTTTTTTTAAGTATGTAACTTCTGCAACCAGGCAAGTCAAAACTAACATTAAATACTTCATTCCCACAAGTCCAGTGTCCAGTAGCACATTATGACATGAAGCATATGAGAATATTATGTTTTTCTGAAGAATCCTGTCAGAAACTTAGAAAAAACTGGACCTGAGCTATAATCTAATAGACCAATGCTTATCTTAACAATGTATTAGTCTAAACATTTAAAAATTTTCAGTAAAGAACATTAATGGTAACACATGAATATAAGACTTCTCCTTAGGAATTGGGATTTATATGCATGGTCATATATAAATGGACAAATTCTAAATATAATTTTAATCTTCTAAATTTACATTCTTTTAAAGATTTCATAATAGTGTCTGTACCTGAGTTTAAGGCTTTCAGAGAGTCTCTCAGCTTCTTCAATAGCTTTTTTGATGTTTGCAGGTCCAAGTATTGAATGAAAGTAGTCCTAAAATTATAGGAAAACCATCTTATACTGTTAGTACTAGCCACTGTACATAGCACTAATGCTAAAAACACAAAATTATGGTGTTCATATAAACAAAAGTTTAGATAAAAATATTATGACTGAATGAAATATTTCTTAAAACTTTTAACCTACAAAAGTGTACAACTTATTCTCCAATTGTTTCAAAAATATTTTTTCATACTATTAGTACGTTAAAAAAAAAAAAGCCGGTAGGTAATAATTTTACTTATTTGTAAGGCACCTTTACGAAGTGTAAATACTATTATTGTTTTTTAATAAGTGCCAAAAAGCAAACCATATATGTTAGGAGCAAAATATATTTTCCTACTGTAAATATGTTACTTAGTTTTTTTCTTTTAGTCTCAGAAGCAGTAAAGCAAATTCTGTATTGATCCACAGCATAGAATTTGTTTTGTTTTACTTGTTTTAAACTGAGATGTTTCCTTCCACCTGTATTTTATAATACCTACCTACCTCCCAACTGGAGTCAAATCACTTTAGACATAAAACAAGTTTTACACTTGAGGAAACCCTGAATAACTAAAAATCAAATGGTAGAAAATAAATCAATAGTATGATCTACGTTAAAACACACACATACATACACAAAAGATTTAGCACATAATTTATTAACAAGCATAATGAATTGAAAAAAAATAAATCACTTCCCTAAGGGGTCACTCATTAGATCTTGCAATCAGAGATAATTCCAAATCAAGTCTGGTTTAACATGACAGTAGTGTAGTGAGACTCAGCTAACTGACTAGTGGATCTAACTTGCCACAACTTATCACTATGACTTTGCAAATAGAGCCTACTAACACAGTTTATTACAAATGATACTGTAATCAGAAGTTATAAAAAGAAAGGCCAGGAGGCCAGAAATATCCATCTCTGGCTGTTTGAGAGGCAGTTACGAAGAGCTGATAAGATAGATCTGTTGATAACAGTTATCCTATGTCTGTCTATCTAGCCTAAAAGTAGATCATGTTTTATTTGATTTTATTCTTCTAGATTAGAGATAAAATATATAAAAGGGCCATTCATTATGTAATTTTTAATAAAAGTATATAGTTTGTTCAATATTATATCAACTAAAAATTACAGTGGAAACTGTAATCACTTCCATTATCACAATGTCCTGACTTCTGATGCAATACTTTTTTAAGAGAAAACAGAATTAGCCATTACTGTAATATTTCTCTGATAAAAACAAAATACAAAGTAAAACCAAAAAACACTATAACTTTTTTTTAAATTAATTTTTATTGGAGTATGGTTGCTTTATATAACTTGTTTTATTAATTTTTTGACATAAGCTCATTTAAAAGCCTAGCTTAACACTGCTGAAATGCTGAAAAAATCATGATTGGGCATGTCTGGTACAAACTCCCAGAAGACACTCCTCTAATATTAATGAGGTTTCTTGTCAATAATTACCTCTCTCTGTGCTCTTAAAGGAACACAGTTGAAGTATAATTTTTTTCCAATTTTCAATAGTATTGACAATTGGCAGAAAAAAAAATGTCCAATTCTTATACAACTGAAAACATTTGCTTCTTAGGTTTACTTAGTAGAACTTTCCTACTCCTGAACACACAAATTCAAGCAATTCTCATGATTTTCCAAACAAAATGGTTCACTACTAATAATATTTAGCATTAATTATCATGATTGCCATGGATATTTAAAAATATTCTAACTGTATCTAGACTTTGCTATACTAATATTTTCAATATATTTGCCTTCTCCCCCTTTTCAAGTAGCCCTAAAAAAATTGTTCATAAACTAATTTTTTCAATGAGTAAACAATAATGTAATGTGTTTTCTACTAGTGAGCTTGCTAAATTAACAAGTTTTATCTAAATCTTAGTGTAAAACAAGTGAAAAATGTAAGTTTCTGAAGAAGGCTGGTCACATTACATCCTGTCACTTCCTGATTTAAAGGGTAAAACCCAGAAAATATGTAGTTACTAAATTTAACACTTCACATACTTAAAATGCACTGGAGACGTTGAGCTAAATAAAATAAAACAAAAAACAGTTCTAAGACAGAAGCAGATGTGGTACCCTGGACAGAGCAAATGGAAACAGTCCCTTTACTAATATCAGGAACTGAACATCTACAGCGTATGAAGTAACAGGCTGGGTTACTTGAGCCTTTGCAGGGAGCTTCCTAACCTGAACAACTCCTGCCACTTTCAACTAGATACTCTCTTTGGAAATGCAATAGATACTCTGTGGAAATGGAAAAATTTCTTACTGATTAAAATTTACTCCCAACCTTCTCAAGTTAAAAAAAAAAAGGTAGCTACAAAACCACTCCCAATCTTGCCAAAGAAAAAAAGTAACCAGTAAGTTAGAAAAATAAAGCAAAAATTAAATAAGTACATAAAAAACTGGCCCTACCACAACAGACAAAAAAGGAAACACCAAAACTTCCGAAGTTCTCCAAATTCGCAAATCTTTCAAAAATATTTATTTCAGTGAATACTTTTACACTTCTTTTTAAGCAGTATCTTTTTTTTTTTTAATTTCTCACAGGGTTCAGATTTATGTTTTTTTTCAGATTTATGTTTTAATAAATAAAATATACATTTACAATAGTAATAAGCAGAATAATTGCCACCATTCATTCATTCACCCATTCAATATTTATAGAATACTTATAGTATGACAGCAATGATAATACAAGACTTATCTTCGATTCTTATAGCAACCCACCAAGGAGGTTCCCTTTAGCGATGAACGTACTGGGGGGCTCAGGAAAGATGAAGTAAGAGCCCAAAGTAAGAGAGCACATTCCCAACCCAGGTCTACTCTACCCCAGTCTGTGATGTTTTTGTCATGCCACCAGGGTCTTCCGGCACTGGGTTTCTCTTTATTATCTCATAAATAAGCCAAACTTCTATTTTTTAATTTAATTTAATTTTGTGGTACCTCTCCCGTTGCGGAGCACAGGCTCCAGACGCACAGGCTCAGTAGCCATGGGTCACAGGCCCAGCCTCTCCACGGCATGTGGGATCTTCCCGGACCAGGGCATGAACCCGTGTCCCCTGCATCGGCAGGCAGACTCTCAACCACTATGCCACCAGGGAAGCCCTAAGCCAAACTTTTAGTTGTGGGTAGTCCTTCATATCCCATAGATCATGTATATAGCAGAGTAGCTTTTATTCAATTTTATGTTGGGCAGAAACAACATGACTCAAAGACTCTCTGAGTAAAATGACCATTACATCATTGTTGTTTTCTGAAACCTTCCAGTGGGGTTAGGAAAAATATCAGTGATGACAGAAAGTATTAAACACATGAACCATATCCTGGCTCTAAGCAGTATCTTTTTAACAGATACTGTAAAAACCATCAAAGAGTGAGCAGGACAAGCCTCTGTCTCTATCTGCAGATAAGCATGTCCAAGAATGTTCCAAGGGCAGGACCAACCCAGCCATTTGTAGACAGGAAAATGAATCTCCAAATGCAAGGAGCTACCTTTCCAAAGCTAGATCTAAAACCCCATAAAGATTATCAGCATAATTTTGCCGGTGAGAAGAAACACCAGCAATCATTCGTCACCATTAAATAAAACATTAAAGTTATCCCATAACCAACAACCGAAAGAAATTTTATTAGTCCCACTACTGTGAACAAAAAAAGGTTATTTCGAAGAATAAGATAACTTTTTTTTTTCACTTCTATAAGTCAATTTAAATGAGGCAGGAAGATCCCACATGCTGCCGAGCAACTAAACCCATGCGCCACAACTACTGAGCCTGCGCTCCAGAGCCTGTGATCCACAACTACTGAGCCCACACGCCACAACTCCTGAGCCTGCACTCTAGAGTGCATGCTCCGCAACAAGAAGCCACCACAATGAGAAGCCTGCACACTGCAACGAAGAGTAGCCCGTGCTCACCGCAACTAGAGAAAGCCCATGCACAGCAACGAAGACCCAACGCAGCCAAAAATAAATAAATAAAACAAATTAAAAAAAAAATTTGAATGAGGCAAGACAATTCTGCCAAAAGTGAACTAAATAAAAATCTCAATATTAACTCGAGAATGGCTTGTCTTGGACTTCCCTGGCAGTCCAGTGGTTAAGACTCCATCCACACTTCCAACGCAGTGGGCATGGGTTTGATCCCTGGTCAGGGAACTAAGATCCCACATGCCACATGCTGTGGCCAAAAAAATAAAATGGCTTGTCTACCAGGTAAGAAATCTATAAGCAGTATTTTGCTATTATTCTCTAGTAGCAAGATCATTCCTAGGTAAAGGTGGAAACACCAACACAATATTCTTCCCATTTCTTTAACCCACTCTCTATTTTCTTCTTTTGTCTGTTTCTGGTGTAATAAAAATGCAAACTCTTCTCTATCAACACTTATCCTAGTCATCAGTTCTCTTTACCCATTTACACCTCTCCCATCCTCCCTCCCTCCTCACACTTCAGCAAATTGGAAGAAAGGCACCTGGCTCAAAAGATTAAAAGCAAAAAATAATAAATAGATAAAAATGAATATCTAAATTAAATAAATTAATTAACATTAATTTTGCAAACTGAGATCTTTAATATGGCTAGTGTCAATTAAATATAAAAAGCTGTCACATAAAAACAAGTGACTAAACCTTGACCCTTGAAAAAGTACAACTATAGTCATATTTTTCTTATTGAATGCATGAGTAAACTGAATCCTTCTATTTGACCTGGCAGTGATCTATTACAACAGAAGACTAATCATGAGTCTGTATGTTGCTATAAACCTGTACTAATCCACAGCAAATTAAGTATGTGTATATAGTGTGAGTGTAACCATACATATACACATATATTGCAAATAATGAAACGAAATCTTTAGTTTGCTTTTTCTATCTGCAGAAGTTTGAACTTGCTGCTACATAATATCTAAATTTCAGTATTAGTTAAAAATTTTAGAGATCAATAGCTCCACTGTGTAAAAATAACTTAGCAAATAAAAACATAGAAGTAAAAGGTACCTGCTGTTGCTTGAAATCAGGCCTCTTTTTGATAAGATTATAAACAGTCACATATTTCATATATAGCACATAGGCCCTTTCCTCATCACGATCTAATCTGCTTTCTTCTGCAGTCTTGAAGATCTTCAGGGCACTCTGTACATAACTTAAAATTAGAGAAAAAGTAATTAAAACACCTGACATCTGGGGGAAAAAAGTCATGTATAAAGTCCACAGAGACTCAATAAAATACATTTCATAATTTAGGCTGCACTACTTCAGAATTATACCAAGTTAGATATAAGTTTGGATGCAACATGAAAATTTCCCTTATACTACAATTAAATACTTATGTTTCATTAATAGTTGTTTGTATATCACCAAACTGTACAAAATGCATTCTAAATTCAGTTTTAGAAGATTTGCTACAATAGATAATCCTGAGGCAAGTGGTCCTCCGGCATCCATACAATAGTCATACTCTATAAAGAACATAGCTGCATACTACTTGTACTGAAATAGTGGAGCTAAAATATTTATTATTTTAATGTTAAAACAAATACTTTTCAATTCTCCTTACTCCTTTCTAACCACGATGTAAAATTCTCCTCACCTAAAAACTCAAGAAACTAGGGACAGGAAAGGGGACATGAGTTCAATCTTTTAGAGTTTTCTACACAATGGCTGAACTGCAGTCTGATTCACTGGCCCTGAAAAGAGAAGAGATTTAAAGTCTAAAAACATGTCATCTTAAAATTCCACTTCAGTAAAATAATTTGAGGGGTCTATGGCATTCATTTATTTTTTCTTTAAATAAATTTATTTATGGCTGCATTGGGTCTTCACTGCGCGTGGGCTTTTCTCTAGTTGCAGAGAGCATGGGCTACTCTTTGTTGCAGTGTGCTGGATTCTCATTGTGGTGGCTTCTCTTGTTGTGGAGCACGGTCTCTAGGTGCGTGGACTTCAGTAGTTGTGGCATGTGGGCTCAGTAGTTGTGGCTCACAGGCTCTAGAGCGCAGGCTCAGTAGTTGTGGTGCATGGGCTTACTTGCCCCACAGCATGTGGAATCTTTCTGGACCAGGGCTCGAACCCATGTCCTCTGCATTGGCAGGCGGATTCTTAACCACTGCGCCACTAGGGAAGTCCACTACGGCATTCATTCTAAGGACATTTTCCTGGTTTAACAGTCTTCAGAAAGCAAATTAATAAAACAGACATTTCTGCAAGAGGAATTCATTTACTTAGGACTAAAGTTTTGGCAACTAAGTTGTAGTGCCAATGCTAATACACAATATGCTTTATCAATAACTTATTTCTACAAATCAGTGCATCTTGTTTTCTATATTTTTCAAACTGTGCTCTACGATTGAGACATGGATTAGTGATGAAGTTGGTCAGGCCAAGGAACTAGACAGAACACCACACAAAGGAACAGGGCCAAACTGGTCTTTAAGACCAAAGATGGTCCTACACAAGGACAATTTCAGTCAGTGTGCATGCCCTGCTAAGCATGGCATCAAAGTTCCAGGATAGAGGTAAATCAAACCAAAGCTAGTAAGGAGATTCTCTAAGAGTTTAGGAGTGGGTACAACAGTCCTTAGGTTTTTCCAAATTTCTTTCATCATGATGCATGTATATCTCATGGGCCCATATGTAGCAGCAGGCCCAGCTGAGATGGCTGCAATGTCACTGTGGGTCCAGTGAACCAGCCAAATATCCTAAAAGGATTCTAGCATTCTCTAGAATAGTGCTACATGTTGTGGTGGTACGTTTAGGCCAACATACCACTTCCTGTGGGATCAGGGTAGTCCTAGGGCTAAACCAGACATTGCTAAAACAGATTTATCTGTTTTAAGATTAGATGAAGCTCTCTGAGAAAGCTTCAAGGTGGTTTTACCCTTCTCACTATTTTCTATTTGAAAATCATTCAATGTGAGTTAAACAGCACTACTTTCTCTATCACCCCATCAACATCACCAACTAAGCTCAAGAAGTAGGCCAATCCCTCTCTTACTCTTCCTATCCCTTCCCCACCCAAAGATCTTTTCAAAAGCCCATTTTATACTTAGTAATGTTTACGAATATTAGTTCATTCTGGGATTTTCTTTCCTGACCTTCTTTAAAGTTCTTACTACTCTCCTGTCTTCATCCTTAATGTTTTATTTCCTTCCCATCTTGTTTATTTCCTCTAGAAAATGACTCATAAAGATGTTCCTGTGCAAACACAGGTTTAAGATGCCTCTTCACAGGTTCATTTGGGATCATACATATCATTTTTTAGAGCCTCACATTTATCTCCAGCCACAGAACACCTGTTTTCCCCGATTTCTAAAATCTGCTTACCTCAAGTGTAGGGTGTAAGGCTGGCTAGACCCACCTTTCTTTCTGAAACTCTTACTCCCAGCTCTATAATAATATAGTTATATATCTCTAAATCTTCTCCTTTGTTGGTCAAAATAAATTCAGAGGAAAAGTTCCCCTATTGTCTCCTGTCCCTCCTTAACAGAAATAAAACTATCAACAAGTTAACAGTTTTAGTGATATCCCATTTTTATAGCAAAATAACTTCCAGTAAATATCAAAATAGCTGGACCTTTCCATCTCTATTAGATTTTATCTCAGGACAAATTCTGCAACTGTTATCAGGAAAGTATCATCTCTAGCCTCTACCTCAACATGTAGTCTACCCCAATATAGATAGACTACATGCCCTCAAAAATAAAAATACATAAATCATTAGGGGACTTTCCTGGTGGTGCAGCGACTCCACATTCCCAATGCAGAGGGCCTGGGTTTGATCCCTGGTTAGGGAACTAGATTCCACATGCATGCCACAACAAAGATCCCACGTACCGCGACTATGACCCGGCACAGCCAAATAAATAAATAATAAAACAAACAAACAAAAAAAAAGAGGATATATAAGAATCCGCCTGCCATTGCAGGGGACATGGGTTTGATCCCTGGTCCGGGAACATGTCACAAGCCGTGGAGCAACTAAGCCCATGCGCCACAACTACTGAGCCTGCACTCTAGAGCCCGTGTGCCACAACTACTGAGCCCGCATGCCGCAACTACTGAAGCCCGCGTGCCTAGAGTCTGTGCTCCACAACAAGTGCACCACAACGAAGGGCAGCCCCCATTCACTGCAACTAGAGAAAGCCTGTGTGCAGCAATGAAGACCCAATGCAGCCATAAGTAAGTAAAATAAATTAAAAAAAATAATTAGGTTAAAACTTCATGTCAAATTGGTATAAATACTTTGCTGAATACTGCATAAAAAATACGTATCTCTTCCTTTTTAATCAAAGACTATGCTAGAACCAGATCTTATATGTGAAATACACAAGGATAAAAATGATCTTTAATTAAGAAGTACTTTTACACTGTTTTAGGAAAAGACATTAACTGTGGCTGAATGAGTTTTGTAGAATCCTTGCAGTCTTCACCTCTTAAACTTATGATGTAACATACTGTCCAGAAAACAGATAATATGCTTATTAGCAGAATATATATGTATTCTGCCAAGATAAAATTAAGAACTTCTCTAACTCTTTTAATAAAATGGAAATGAACTAAAAGTTAACAGTTATCCCCCACTTTTCAAAAGTTCACTTTACACCACTTTGCTTTTACAGAACACCTAAGTACCTTTTTTACTAATCGAAAGAAATACAGAGGCGATTTTTGCTTTCATGAAAAAAGTTGTTTCCTCACTTTATGCCATTTTGGCTTACAAAAGGCTTCATAGGAACACTCTACTTTTGAATAGTGGGGGATACCTGTATCTGACTCAAGTTAGCAAAGTATACACACTTCCTAGTGCTTATTTTCTCTGGTTTAACTTCTGTCTTCTTATTGAGGTCTTTTAGTGAAGAACTGAGGTAGAGTTCTTTAGGAACTGAAGCCACAGCAGGCATGATGAATAATCTTTACTTCTCCACTTTCACGATGGATGGTGTACTTCATTAAAAGTAGTTCTTTTCTGAAACAAAATGAACACAAATAATCCCATTAGTTTTCCTCATTAACAATAAAACAAGTGAGCAGTTTAAAAAACAAACAAACAAACCTCCTAAACTGTGTCCTTTGCTAAAAGAGTTAATTTTCAATTATCTTGAATATTTATTTTCGGAGTTCAATATACAGGGTATCAATAAACAATCTACTTTCCCCTCCAAATTTTCATTAACGAAATGAATGTTTGTATCATTTTGCATTAAGTATTAGGAATCTTTCCTGTCAAAGGAACAGAATAATAAAAGGTTTTATATTTTTCTTCTGTTAAATCTGCATTAACGTATAGTTTACAAATAGAAGGAAGTTTCATTTAAAAATATTTCTTTCTCATCAGTTTACAAAAGGAAACAAGTTGGGGGGAGGGATAGCCAGGGCACATTATATGAAGCTGGGGATGTACGAACATGTTTCTGGCAGAATACACCCAAATACTTTGGTTTACTTTGAAAAGGTCTTTGATGTTTCATGACATTCTTTGTTTTCTCATCTGCTCTGGTAAATTCTGACTGGGAAGACTGAGGTAGTAAAAAAAAAAAATGAAGAAGAAAGGCTAGGTAAGTAACAATTAAGTTGTGTGTGTGTGTGTACCTATGCAGGGATGCATATAGATGGGGCAGATCAGCGGAGCACACTAAATGGGAATCTTGGCAAGATCATAAGTGTCACCAAATGAAAACTTCAGGAACCCACGTAAATTTATACAAGGTCTTCAGTTGTAAAGAACTAATTACAATTTGAATAAATAGCTGCATTAATACATTTAAGAGATTACAACATTTTTTGATACAGCCACTATGGAAAACAGTATGGCGGTTCCTCAGAAAACTAAAAATAGAATTACCATATGATCCAGCAATCCCACTCCTGGGAATATACCCGGTCAAAACTATAATACAAAAAGAAACATACACCCCTACGTTCATAGTAGCACTATTCACAAGAGCCAAAACATGGAAACAACCTAAATGTCCATTGACAGATGAATGGATAAAGATGTGGTAACATATATACAACGGAATACTCAGCCATAAAAAAGAACAAAATGATGCCATTTGCAGCAACATGGATGCAACTAGAGATTATCATACTAAGTGAACTAAGTCAGAAAGAGAAAGACAAATACCATATGATATCACTTATATGTGGAATATAAAATATGGCACAAAGGAACCTATCAACAAAACAGAAACAGACTCACAGACATAGAGAACAGACTTGTGGTTGCCAAGGGGGAGTGGGGGAGAGAGAGGGATGGACTAGGAATTTGGGGCTGGTAGATGCAAACAATATATTTTAAATGGATAACAACAAGGTCCTAATGTATAGCACAGGGAACTATATTCAATATCCTGTGATAAACCATAATGGAAAAGAATATAAAAAAAGAATGTATGTATGCGTAAAATTGAGTCACTTTGCTGTACCATTTGGCACAACACTGTAAATCATCTATACTTCCAATTTAAAGAAAAGAGAGATTACAACTTTTTTTCTATCACTTATTTCCACTACCTTAATGCTCTTCATTCTATCAGTTCACTATTATTAGATGAATGGACATCAATGAACATTGAATCCTAAAATGCTGAGTAAGGTACAACTTTAGGGGCGAAAAGGCTTCTGTTCACCTATGTGAAACTTCAAAAGCACCCCAATTTGCTTTGATTCTTGTCACATTTTATATTAAATATTAATACTTTCTCATTTCTTGATTAGGTATATAATTCATCAACTGCACCACCAAAACAGCTAAGAGCATCCATTACAGAATATGATAGGGATCCCCTGGATTTCCTCATACTTATACAGACAACAGTATTGAGTGTCTTACCTTGTAAAAAACTATTATGTTACATGTTAAAGACATGAAGGATACATAAGAAATGGTTCCTGACCTTCCAGGATAAACAGTTTAACAAGAGAACATTACCTACTCCCCCATGCTCACCACCTCCTCAACCCCTGCTTTTCCCCCTAAAGCTGAGTGAAAAAGTTGACACGTGACGCCATTTGTAAGAAGTTTTAAAACAAACTAAACTGAGCAACATATTGCTTAAGGATACAAATCAGATAAATTTATAAAGGTAGGAAATGGTAAATATAAAATTCTATTTCTGGAGAGGTAGAAGATACAATAAGGGAGGAACACACAAAGAGCTTCAGCGATATGTAAGGTTTTATTTCTCAAGTTGGGTGGCATGTTCACATATGCTCAGAGATGACTGTTTTGTTTTATGTATTTATTGAAGTATAACTGATGTACAACATTATATGTTGCAGGTGTACAATATAGTGATTCACAATTTTTCAAGGTTATATTCCATTTATAGTTATTACAAAATATTGGCTATATTCCCTGTTGTACAATATATCCTTGTAGCTTATTTTACATATAATAGTTTGTACAGATGATCATTTTATTATCAGGCTTTTACAACATAAAATAATATGTAATATACTTAATGTATTTCATCAAAAATTTTTAAAGAAAGCAATTATATAACAATGCAAATATGAATAAATTGTCTACAAATATGAAAAGAATACCCAGAGAGATGTAAAAGTTATGGTTGAAACAAGCAAACATAAAATATATATGTTTTTAAATACTCATTAAGAAAAAAACAGATTTGGAATATTTTAAGAGCTTAGTATATATAACCTCGTTGAGCACAGCTTCCATACAGTGGTGTGAGTGGAAGCAAGAGCACAAGCATTAAGGAATAAAGAAATGGAAGTAGACTGTAGATAACCTAAAAAAAAAATTGGCAATGAAAAAGAAAATGATGGGATAGAGTGGTGCTTCAGGAACATGATTTCTACTGAAACATAAGCAACAGTTGAGAAATAATACTTTTGACTAAGGGAAAGCACAGTAAGGCCAAGAAACTAACTTTTCAGGAAGGTGCTTAAGGAAACTTGAGTCCTTACTGATGCCACAACAGACACCATGGTGGCAGAGGGCAGGGGATGTTGGAGCTTGGACTACTAAGGAGGGCTAAAGGACAGTAAGATAATAGTAACAAGAGTTATCCCTGACTTTTCTGCCCCCACCTAGCTCAGCTAGGATCTTAAGCTTACTCAACCACAAGCCAACATATGCTCTCCTGATATAGGCTAGCTCTTGAAATGTAATATCCAAAAAGCCCAATGATTTTTTACTGGCAACACTAAATGTACTAAGATAAGGATTAATGCCAGAGTTAGGCAGAGTGACCTCGTACCAGTCTGACAGTATCTGTTTTTCCTACTCTATCCTTTACCTGCGTCTTAAGTATTAATGGTCTAACCACAGGACATATATTCAAAAAGTCAGGTAGAGTCTATTTTGTTGATTCATGACAATTAGGTTTCTTGGTTGGGAAAAGAAACCTATTTATTTGAACCCTCTAAAATGAAGGTCTAAAATATGTCTCAGTCAAATCTTTTTCTCATCATTACCTTTAAAGCTTGGATCTTTAAAAGACAAAAGAATATAAAAACTATATATGCTACCTAGGCAACTTAAAATAATAAATCATTAGCTATTTCAAAGTTAAATTCCATTCAAACATTCACAGGCATCCTACTGTACAGAATACATTGTGCTCCCAGGAACTCAAAAATTAGATGTGATCCATTTCCTCACAAAGTTTAAAAAACTAACGTGAAAGAGAAAGTTGTAAGCAGTGTTAATACAACATGTATTATATCAAACTATAAAGAGTTACAAATAATGTACAATAAGAAAAATTAACAAGATCAAGTATGACTAGAGGGATCTTGTGAGGCATCATGGAAGAGATAGCATTTCTGTGAGTCTTGGTGAGAGAAGGCTTTTGATAGAGATGAGAAAGAGTTTGAGGAAAATGTCAAAAAAGTAAAGAACATCTTTAGGAACTAGCTAGTATACAGAATCAACGAGGATTTGCTAGGCAGTAAGGCCTGAAAAATAGTCTAGGAACAGATAAATGGAAGGCTGTGAATGTCACATTAAAGCATTTACTTTGTTTTCTAAAGGTAACAGAGAACCAGAGCAGGATTCTAAGAACAGAGTTATATGATCTAAACTAACAGTACAAGGTTAGGCTTTAAAAGACTGGAGATAAGGAAGACATTAGTTACCCATAATAATGATCCTAAGGAAAGATGATGAAGGTCAGAACTAGGGCAGTAGAGATGGAATGGAGGAGGCAGACAGATACTAGAGACACTGCAAAGGTAGAATGACAGGACTCCGATTGAGTGACAACCGATCAGACACACCAATGGAAACTACAGGGATAAGATTATGATACAACAAAGTTTTAATGAGGGTTTCCAGGAAAAAGATTGTGCTTTTTTAAAGTTACTTTTTCTGTCCTTATTTGATTTTTGAGAACAGCTGAAATAAAGAACTTGCTCTGATAATGTCATGAAAGGACCACAGTTGTTTCCATTTTCCTTCATTAAATTATATGTTATGCTGTCAAATAAGATGCCTGGTGTTAAAAATACTTCCAGCATTGCCTTAATTGCTATTTTAGCCTCTACAATCACATATACTTCTGCAGAAATCAAAGCACAAGGTAAAGGGTATTTTTCCCTAATCATATGAGAAAGCAAAGAATACATATCCAACTTAAATGTATGTAAACTTTAATGTATTAAATTTTTGATAAGTCATTCTGCTGCATTTTGCCATTAAAGAAATTTCAAAAGAGACTGGCATAAAATAACTTAAGGCCAGAATGACTGAATGGATTTACAATTTCCTTATTTTGGCTGCAACAGTAAAAACAAACCCACTGATACTTATACAGGAATGTTCAATAACTAAAGAACTCAAATAATTTTAAAATCTATTTGTTTACCTCTAGAACTAAATACAACATATAACCCACTAAAACTATGTTATACTTCAAAAAGGATTGTAAGTACAAAACATAAAATAACTAAGTATATGTAAGAAAAAGTTCTCCTAAAAAAAAATTTAAGATGTGTAAACCTGATAAAGATTTAAGAACAACAGCTTAATCAAACAGCAATGCTCCAAAAATGAAATACAGGCAGTGCTGAAAATGAGCTGACAATAGGGAGAAAATGGAAGGCATATATACCCCTCTCTCTCTTTCTGACATTTTTCTGATCCTTCCAAAGAAAGGAGTAGAGATTGGATGACCTGAACCACAGAGTGATGACTAAAAAGCAAAAAAGTAAAGATTGAAGTTTGTTGTCATTCAAACTGGTCCTGATATCTTAACTAGGGCCTCATACCAGCCACTGCCAAGGTTGCTGGCAACACTGAAAGGAAAGCAGTTTGTCCTTGTTGGCCATCCATCATCTCATCTCACCCCATCTTTGGCCTTCAGATAGCAACAGTATTCACTACATCATCTGACTATCTTAAATTTCATATAATCCATTCTATACTCATTCTAGTTAAAATGCCACAGACAAGTAAGTACTGATGAAATAATCTGCTTTAAAGCAATCCTAAAGTTAAGGCTCAACCCTTTTAAGAATTCATCACTGCTAAAAAAAACCTCTAGTATTTTCTGAGTATCTACTATGAGTCTAGTGACAATAGCAGTGTTTTTTTAAAATCCCTTTAGAAGGTCACAATCACCATTAAAAAAACAAAAACAAAAAAAACCTGAAGAGAAAATTTCAGAGCATGTCACACATAGTAAGGTTAAAACTGTTTCATAAAACTTTAGTTTTGGCTGTGTACCTGTGTATGCACATATAGAACACTGGGTATAAATGTGAAATGTCTATAGGTTACAACTGAAAGTGTAAAACTCCTGCAGAGCAATGCTACTCAAGTGTGGTCCACAGACCAGTGCTGGTTGAGGAACTGTTGGTTACCAGCCTGTGATAAAATAAGCTTATAACAGAATGTAAATCTATTAAGCACACTGAATTTTTCATAGCAGCAAGACTTTCTTTACAAAGAAAGCAATGTACTGATTTATATTCTAGCACAAGCTGCAAGACTATAAGAGACTGGCTACTTTGAGTAACACTGCTCTAGGGAAATAGAGTATCACAGGGCTTCTGATCACAAATACCTTAGTTTATCAAGACCAAATTAATACTCATTAAATAATAAGCCAACAATTAATTCCTACACTGTACATTAATACGTGACTCCAGTCACTGGGAAGTCAAAAGGAGGGAAAAATTCACTGTAACTTGGGGCCAGGGGGGAGCTTCTTCCAGCCCAGAGTGTACTCTTTTGTGCTGATCCCTCGTCCTGCAAAAACCAACTTAAGTTCCACCTCTTCCATCCTTGATGGTCCCAGTTCTTGGAGTTTATTTCTTTTTTAAAAATATATAAATTTATTTATTTAATTTTTGGATGCATTGGGTCTTCGTTGCTGCGCGCGAGCTTTCTCTAGTTGCGGCAAGCGGGGGCTACTCTTGTTGCGGAGCACGGGCTCTAGGCGTGCAGGCTTCAGTACTTGTGGCTCGCGGGCTCTAGAACGCAGGCTCAGTAGTTCTGGCGCACAGGCTTAGTTGCTCCACGGCATGTGGGATCTTCCCGGACCAGGGCTCAAACCCATGTCCCCTGCGTTGGCAGGCAGGTTCTTAACCGCTGCGCCACCAGGGAAGCCCTGGAGTTTATTTCTTGATCTAAATCCTATACTATCAATATTTGTTATATATAGCATTCCTTTAGTACAGAATTTGGATCAAATGACAATTATGACTAGGCTTTAAGATACTCATACCTCATAAGCATGCAGTTTCATGATGCTGTGATAGAGACAGAAACCGGCCCTAAGGATAGGAGTTAGCTATGAATAGAGTGAGAAAGGAGGGCATGCCAGAAGAGGAAATCAACACGAACAAAATGAGAAATCAGTATGGGAAGGTAATAAGAAAAATAAAGAATGCTATAGGGATTATTAGGAAATAATCAAATAAGATCAAGGGATTATACTAACATGTCTTTATAAGTCATAACTCTAACGTGCTAGATCTCTAACATCTACCTTAGTGGTCCTTATAGTCAACCCTTAATAACTGCTGGCTAACAATAATAAATTCTATTAGGTAAGGAAATGGAATTACATGATGGAGGACTTTTGAAGCCACCCAAAATTGTTTATATTTAATTCAGCAGGCAATAAGAAGCCAGATCTTGAAGGGAAAATGGTATCTCTGGGCAGGTCAAAGTGGGGATATGCAAGACAGATTTGAAGGAAACAGGAACAAGGGAATGATACTTTAGAAAAGAATAACTAGCAGGCCATGGCAAAAAAGAACACAGAAAGGTAGAAATGTGCTTTGACTGAAACAGTATTTTCTCTCGAGTATACACACACACACACATACACACACACACTTCCAACCCTGAGAAATGTGAAGAATGGTAGTGCTGTTAACAAAAGTAAAAAGTTTAAAAAACTGATCAGTTTACAGCATCATTTCTCAACTTGGGCACTACTCACATGCTGGACTGAATAATTCTTTGTTGTGGGGTTGCCCTACACATTGTAGGATGTGTAGCAGCATCCCTGGCCTCTACCCACTAGATGCCAGTAGTATCCACCCTTCTCCAGTTGTGACAACCAAAACTGTTTCCAGACATTGCCAAATGTCCCCTGGGCGGGGGGGGGAGGGGGTCAAAATTACCCCCAAATAAGAACCACTGATTTACAAAAAAATTTGAACATGTTGAGTGTATGCAAAAGGAATAACATCTAAAGAACGATGCCTTGATAGAGATGTAAATACGTAATCAGACATCAGGTTTACAGAAAGACCAGATATTAAATCAACTATTAAGGCGTTAATGTTACTTCGATAATCCTCAGTGTTTTGGGAGACAACAAAGTATTGACATTGAAATAATATGCTATCTAGGATATAGTTTAAATAATTCTATTCTCTTCACTTATGTATATTTTTAAACTTTTGTAATAGTTTTAAAAACATAAACATCATTTACACTAGTAACTAAAATCAGGAGAATGAATCACTAAGGAAATGAGATCTTGTTTCTCTACAGCTGACAAGATACCTGAAGGGCTCAGAACTTGGGGGGTGGGGGTGGTTCCTAAAGGAGGAAAGAAACACAGAATGAAGGAAAACCAGGAAAGTGCAATATCATGGAAACCAAAGAAAAAGAGAAGTCCAAAGTTACAAAGTTCTTACAATGCTAAAAAGAAAAACAGAGTAAAATAACTAGCCCTAGTTCTGAAGAGTGATTAAAAACCAGCTTCAATGTGGTAAACATTTAGAATACCTACATCTGTTCAAAGTGTAGCACTGGGGGCTGTAGGGGATACAAAGAATATACCTCCTAACAGAGTTTCTACCTCTTAGGATGAAAGATGAGTACACAGTGGTAATACAAAGCAAAGTACCATATTACAGGCACTAATGTACCATGCCCAAATATTTTGGTTTTATTAAGGACCATTCCCAGAAAAAACACGAGGGTAACTGTTTTACACAATAGGTGTCTATCTACCTATATAACCTTGATCCATTTATCTCCTCTTCCTCTTTATCTCTTTAATTTTTTTTTTAGCAGATGCAAAATTGATGAGCTGGGAACCCAACTGTACTTAGTAAGTACCAAAAAAAGAGCTATGGTTCTCAACCCTAGCTGTATATTAGAATCACCTACAGAACTTTAAAAAAATATTGATGCCCAGGACCCATTCCTAAATGGTTCAATCAGAATCTCTCAGTGTGAGACTTGCACATAGGTAAGCTCCTTGCATGAGGAGCTTTTTCTATAAAGCTCCCCAGGTGAATTCTAGTGTGCAATCAAGACAGGGAACCATAGGCATAAAGAATGGATATAAGCATGTTAATAGAAGCAATAAAACACTACGAAGTGACAGTTTTCAGCTGAAATCAACATTTTTTTTAAGGTAGAATTTTATTTTTTAAACTTTATTTATTTTTAACATCTTTATTGGATTATAATTGCCTTGCAATGTTGTGCTAGTTTCTGCTGTATAACAAAGTGAATCAGTTATATGTATACATATATCCCCACATCCCCTCCCTCTTACCCTCCCTATCCCACTCCTCTAGGTGGTCACAAAGCACTGAGCTGATCTCCCAGTGCTATGCAGCTGCTTCCCACTAGTTATCTATTTTACATGAAATCAACATCTTAAGTTATATAACGCCCAACCTACCAAAATTATGAGAAATCATTTAAATTTTTAATATTTTGTAATTAAGAAATTAAAAACCCCAGGATTCCTACACCCACAGCTTTTCAATTTGTTTTGAAATTGGTATTATAATGCATAATAATTTCATTTTACTACATTACAAAGACATCAGGTCAAATGTTATATGATATTACACATAGAATCTAAAATGATACAAATGAACTTATTTACAAAACAGAAATAGACTCACAGACACAGAAAACAAATTTATGGTTACCAAAAGGAAAGGGGGTACGGAGGGATAAATTTGGAATCTGGGGTTAACAGATACACCCTACTACATATAAAATGGATAAACAATGAGGATAACAAGGACCTATGGTATAGCACAGGGAACTATACTCTACATCTTGTAATATCCTATAATGCCAAATAATCTGAAAAAGTATATATATATATGACTGAATCACTTTACTGTACACCTGAAACATTGTAAATCAACTATACTTCAATTTAAAAAACAAGAAAGACATGCAGGTTCACATCACTGTTGGTACATTTCAGAGAATTTAGTATTATGAAAGACTAAACTGTAATGTGTTAGAAGAGGCAAAGTTTAGCTATCTCAACACTAACTTTATTCACTGTACATGAGTACTGTGTTACTTGAATTAGTATGGTTATAAATGTTATTACAAATAAGTTTAACATAACAGTTCATCATTTACTAATAAATTTTATATTATAAAAGTATTATAAAAGTCTTAGTCTCATTTTCCACTTATTATCATACAACTCTGGGCAAATTCCTTAAATCCTCCACCACAACCACTGCCACTGCTCAGTTTATTATCATCTGCAAAATGGGAATAATTCATCTGCTTCTATAGAGTTTTCAAAGGTGTCAATGAAAAAATATATACAAAAAGTGCTCCGAAAATTATAACATGCCATGAAATGGCTAAAGAAATCAGAAGCGTAACTTATTCTGCATTTACTATTATATCCAAACATCAGTCAACAAAATTATGGTAGGCTAAAGATGGCCACAAGTTCTTTAGCATTCTCCTCTTCAAAAGGTCTATCATTTGGTTGGGGGAGGGCTCTGACTGCCCTCACCAATACAGAATGTTGGAAGTAACGCTGTGCCAACTTCTGGGTCCAGGCTTTTAAAAGACTTTAAGAGAAAGCTTCCACTTCCTGACCCTTCAAACACTTGTCTTGGAACTCAGCCTCCATGCTATGATCTGTCCAAGACACATGAAGAGGCTATGTTGTAGGCACTCCAGTTGAACTCCCAGCCAACATCAATTGCCATCCATGGGAATGAGCCATCTCGGATGTCCTGCCCAGCTGAGCTTTCAGATGACTCCAACCCTAGCTGGATATCTGACTACAAATACATGAAACCCTCACCGAGAACCAACGAGCTGAGTCCAGTCAGCCCACAGAAACATGAGATAATGAATTGTAGTTTTAAGCCACTTTGTTTTAGAGTGATCTGTTATATAGCAATAGGCAACTGGGACAATGACCAAGATTAAAACAAAAAAGACTCAATAATATCTAATTTTTTTAACACTTCATATTTAATAGACACTTTTTCCCCTTTCATCTCTACAAAATAAGTACATTTTTATGTAGAAAATGTTCATAATAAAATATAATGCTAGACATTTTTATGGGAAAAAAATCTGATGTACTGACTCTCTTACTTTACAAAAGCCATTTTGGTTCTTTCCCATTATGTTCACGCTAATAAACAAATGACCATAATGACTGACAAAGTTCAAGTAAATATATTAAAAATTAAATTCTAGAAAGACATCTTTAAAATATTTGTTTTTCTCACGCATTGTTTTCTCAAAAACAATGCATACCTATGTGCAACTAATATAAATTTATATCATTAATGACAAGTTGTTGTTTTTTATTATAGAGTCCTTACCATCTAATTTAAAAGATGCACCTAATGTGTCACAAGAAAAGGAATACACATTTCAACATGTTAAAGACATAGCACAACCTATGGAACCTTTCAGACAGACTGGTCCAGTACTCTGGAATCATGAGAAACGATCTAAATCCATCATGAAAGACATTCAACAATGAATCTTAAACAGAATCTGCTGAAATGCAAAATCTGCTTACATAGCAAAGCCGCAGAGCAAGCCTAGAAGAGGAACACTTCCCCAACAAAAATCACCTGACATTTTTCATGGCTGCAGTAGAAAGTACATAGGATGCTTGCTGACGTAGAGAGAGTAAAATCCTTAGTTCGGCATCCCCTACAGCTGAAACCCTCAGGGCTCTTAACAAATATTAAATTCCTTAGACTCTGCAACACCTCTGTCTTCAGGTAAATATTTTGTTAGTGATTAGGGACTTGCTCCAAGGTCACAAAATGAACTGGAGGCAAGAAATAAAACGAGAAGTGTGGTCTGCAGCTTTAAGTACAAATTCAGGGTTCTGATAATTTCCGAGGTGAAATTAACTTGTCCCACAACTCTAGGAGAAAGGCCACATTTTAGGAAAGACAAGCTTTTATTTGGGGAAGTCACAGTTTTAACTCTGATGCGCTCGCAGGTTCTTTAAACTCATACCTGGACTTCACTACAAGCAAGTTTGACTGGATCAGAGGAGGGATTGGAAAACACTCTGAGAGGTTGTATTAAGGCCTGGGAATGTAGCTCGACGGGCAGAAAATCTGAAAACGGAGGCAAGAGGAAGGAGGTCAAAGTTGGTCTGAGTGTCCAAGAAGGTGGAAGAATGGTCAAGGCCACCTTCTAAGACCGGAAAAACCGGAGCCCACACGGAACTCGCTGGGCAACCCTAGGTGGGTAGCGGGAAAGACTCGAGGTAGGGCCCTTCCTCCAAAAGCCGATTCTACGTTCGGGGTGGTCCCACCCCCTCCGAGGACACGGCTTGTCTCCCGGGTGACCAGCAGCTGGTGGAAGGAAAGGGGTTCACTGAGGACGGATTCCCGACGAACAAAGACCAGGACCCAGCCCCGCACTCACCTTGGCGCCGGGCGCGCTAATGCCGGCCTCCTCGCCAAAGGCCCATCTCCCACCAACCCGAAGAAAAATCTCTATCCCGACGGAAGTCAGCTCGGCTCATCCCTCTTTCCCAATTTGCACTGCGTTGCGACGCGTCGCGTCTCTGACGTCACGCAGGGGCGGGGCTGCGCGCGCGGGCCCCGCGCGCGCGTGCCCTTGACTATTTGCTATTTCCCAGCCTCATCCCAGCCTCATCCCAGCCTGTGAGGGCTGCGCGGGAGGGCGAAGGAGGGCCGAGGAGGACGTTTTGGATGGACGGTCTGGGTAGTGTCCAGGCTACGCTGAGCTGGGGCGAGCTTGTCCGCCTGTCCCCTGCACCCTGCATTTCTCGGGCTTAGTTCTGTCACCCTGGTGTTACTCGCATCCTGGGTCTTGCTGTGAAGGAAGCAGGGCTGCTCTTAACGCCTTAGCTAAGCCTCTTCCTCTTCAGGTTGGACATTTAAGGCAGACTAGAAAAGGGATTTGAATCTCAAATTCTGATTAAAAGTTTAACGTTCTCCGAAGCCACGCCTCTGGTAAGAGAAGAATAGACACAGTTCTAAAGCACATTATATATACACATACACAGTTAAAAGCCCAATCTTACAGAAACAAAACGAGAGGTCTGAACTTTCTCGCGAGGTGATTCTTTGTAGGTGATTGAATGCTCCGATTATCTGTAAACATAAAGTTGCTTGGATGGAGTTGCGGGCCATGGTCACTAAGTCCCCAGGGACAGTCCAAGTGTCTCAGGGATGGAAAAGCTGGAAGGCGAGGTCTAGCAAATGCGTTAAGTGAAAGTGTGTGTCACACAGGTGTTCAGTAAACGTGTAATGAATAAATGAAAGGACCTAACCCAATAGTGTTTCACATACAGTGGTCTTTCCATTAATGGTAATTTCCTTTCCATCACAATGAATACCTGCAAAAATATGGTAGCTCTTTATACCTATGCTATACACTATTTTCCCAAAGGATTTAAGACATATAATATGAAATATACTATACTACCTGAGACTACTAACTAGGAAGCCTTAGCAAATTTTTCATAACTAAGGGGAAAAATTGCATCCATCTTTCAAGGGTGGATCTTAAGAAAGTAAATTGGTTATTGGTTGTTTGCTTTTGTTTGTTTGTTTTTGGTCTGCTGAGCATCCTGATGAATTTAAGTATGCAAAGAAAAATCCAGAGTTTAGTTTGGGAGTAGGAACCAAACAAAGACAGAGGAAGAAAAGTTCTCTGAAGACAATCTTGGAGAGGGAGGATCCTAGGAATGTGAGGTGATAAAGAAAGATCGAAGCCCATAAGAATGAATCAACCAGTGAAGAGTCTCCTATGGTGGGATGGCAGAAAGGTTTTAATAAATAGGACTCTTTAACATTCACCCAGTTGTTTTTTTTGCTCTGATGTAATTGCCCCAATCCCAATCCCATCCTCCCAGTAAGTGGAATTCCCCAACTTCCCTAAAGCATCAGTCAAGTTTGCTAAAACATAAGTCATTTGCGTGCATTTTTTGAAAACTAAGAAGTTCCCACATGGGGGTTGACAGGTGTGGGAGAGAAACCAGGCACAAGATGACAAGATGATTCCAAAACTGAACTGAGTTGGTGAAAGCAGGAAAAAACAAAACATTCCTGGGAAATTCACAGAAATCTGGGGATGGGCTCTGGACTTTTCAAAATTAGTGGAATGAGAGTTCTTAAGAAGCAGGGTTACCTAGATGAAACTATGCTTATTGAATGGAATTATAAACCCTAACACTTGTTCAAATTTGTACTGTAGCAAACCAGGTGGCAGTATCTATGGTACCCAGGCCATCCAGCATAAGCAGTAGTCTAAAATGTATTGAACCTGATTTATCCTCCATCCATTCAACAAGTATATGATGAATATGTATACTATGCCAGGGATTATTTTGGACTTGGGTCATAAAGTCCCTCCTCAACAGAGAGCTGACTTACATTCAGATAAGCGAGAAATATGATAAGCAAATACATACACACATGAGTTTGAACAACATGAGTTTGAACTGCCCAGGTGCACTTAAATGTGAATTTTTTTCGATAGTAAATACTACAGTACTACACAATCTGACATTGATTGAATCTGTGGTTGCGGAACTGAACTGGCGGATCCGGAGGAACCTGGGATGTGGACGGCCGACTCTAAGTTATACTGGAATCTTCAACTCTGCAGAGGCTTGGTGCCCCTGGTCCCTGTGTTGTTCAAAGATCAACTGTATACTATGTTAGGTGCTGTTAAGTGGTAAAAAGAAAAATAAAACAGGATAAACGGCCAGCAAAGACAGTGGTATTTTTGGTGAAATAGGGAAGAGCTCTCTGACGAAGTGACATTTCCATAGAGCATTTAGTGAAAAGAGGGAGAGAGCCATGGATACGTGTGGGGGAAAAGCATCCAGGCAATGGGAGCAGCACAGGTGAAGGCAGTGAGGGAGGAAAAGGAGAGTGTGCTGGAGGGACAGCAAGGAGGACAGTATAGCTAGCATAGGGTGAATGAGTGGGATTGTGATAGAAGATGATCTCAAAGGGGTGGGGAGAGAATAGAGCACAGATTATATAGGCCTTGTAAGCCAATAAAACATGTTTATCCCAAAATAACACAAGAAGTGAATCACAAGTTAATATTTTATGAGAAAATTTAGCTTTCATATATATAATAAAATTTACAACATTATGTACAAATGTTCATCCCAATTATCTTTTAGCCAAAGCACAAGTGTCTTGTGGGTTTTTTTAAATTAATCACTTATTCTTTTCTATTCATCTGGGTTTTATTTCCTAAAATCATAATGATCATCACATTGGGCCAGTTGCATGGCCCATCAAACATTTTATCTCTAGGGAATGCATCACCAGAAAAGGGGTGGTAAGTCTTGGCTATTCTCCTGGATATCAACTTCAAAGTTTAGGCAGTCACCACTCTTTGCACTTCACTAAGACTCTACCAGATTGGTTTATCTTAAGTTGTAAAAAATTTGCTATATCACCACTTAAGGTGATTTGAGTTCTTTTTTTTTTAATGTGAAGTTATACTTCTATCTTTTTTAAAAAGAATTTATTTGGCTGCATCGGGTCTTAGTTGTGGCATGCGGGATCTTCCGTTGCAGCGCGTGGGCCCTTAGTTATGGCACGCAAGCTCTCAAGAGTGCGGGCTCAGTAGTTGCAGTGCGTGGGCTTAGTTGCCCTGCAGCATGTGGGATGTTAGTCCCCTGACCAGGGATTGAACCTGCGTCCCTTGCATTGGAAGGCAGATTCTTAAGCACTGGACCACCAGGGAAGTCCCTATACTTCTATCTAATTGGCCTAAACTTAATAAAGTTTTAGAGATATATCCTCATTCTATGATTTCAGGGTTTAATGAACAACTATACTTACTTTTTTCAACCCTTAATGATTTTACAGATTTAGGTCTTCTTTCCTTTCTCCCTTTGATTTTCTATCTAAACTGAAAAGTTTTAATCTGGTTATTATATTCTTCAGTGGTTCCCCATTGTAATGTTTTCTTCTGGATCTTCCTGCTTCCATTAGATTTTCCTTGCAGAAAGATATTTCCTTGTAATACTCAGAATACAATATTACAAATGGTGATGCACATGGTTTTATCCCAAAAAGATAAAGTTTTCAGTTTGTTGATCCTATCACAGAATTTTCACCTACTTGACTGGGGTCATCAAAGAGTTACTTAAACTTCTTAAGAATTGTCTGCAGTTTTGTCATGCTAACTCTAACTGGCAGAAAGAGAATCCCATTCAATAACCATAGGAACTGTTGAGCTATCAGTGTATTGAATTGAGATCATAGAATCAACACACATGCTTAAGCCTTTTCTACATATTTACAAAAAAAAAACTTATTAAGCTTTCGATATAACGACATTTTAATGAAGCACCTAATTTAAAGAAGATACTTTTTAAGTCAAAATTCCAAAAAAGTCTTTCTGTAATTTATTCCCATTTATACAACTCTTAACTATCTAAAGTGATGTAATGTCTATGGGAACAGGAGTACGATTTTTGATGTGGTATTTACGTCTTCCAAATTATAGGTAAATATATTAAATAATACATGCCCAGTGGTTCAAACTTCAGTATTATCAAGCAATATGTGGCTTGAATAAACACAACAACAATGCAGACCCAAAACAAAAATTTACAGACTCTGGGCTAGCCCAATGCTTGGGATGCCCCAGCTGCTAGCCAACACATGGAGAGTTGTGCCTGGGCGTGGCACAACTGGAATGCACTTTGGGAAATGTTCTGGACGAGGGATCCCAACCCCCTGCCTCATCACATACTTCTAGAGGAGTGGAGAGGGAGCAGGGATCACCCAGCCAATTTGGAAAACTAAGCTTTTCTATTGGGGTTACAATTTTATCGGTTTAAAAAACAAGGTTTTTGAGACCAATCGCCTGTGAAGTTTTCCTTATCAATTCTAGTTTCTGCCTGAGCCTTTAGAGCCACCCTGCTGAGCTAGCTTGTTGCTAGGCTGCAGAAAGAGAATGAGAGCACCCAGGTTATCCAGCAGACAGACTAGTGTATCTTTACTCAAGTGTGCATAAGAACCAACCTCTAGTTTACATTTAGTAGATAAGGAAAAGGAACAACAAATTTGCGTTTAAAAATATCTGTGGTGATACTGATGCTGGCGGTCATGAATTCCCCCTGAAGAAATGACAAAACATTCTCTTTAATCTGAATTTACTTTTGTAATAGCTGTCTGTGAGAAATCGTATGGAAGATTTTTGAGATTTTAACTAGAGGATGAGATTCTTTATACATTACTGGGGAGTATATAAATAATCTCGTCTCTGCAATATTTTAAAATTCTAAATCCATCAGTATGTCATTCTATAATCTGCTAAGTGCAGAGGTACAATGCACAAGCCTTTTTTTTTTTTTTTTTTTTTTTGGAGTGGCCTCTCCCGCTGCGGAGCACAGGCTCCGGACGCGCAGGCCCAGCGGCCATGGCTCACGGACCCAGCCGCTCCGCGGTATGCGGGATCCTCCCAGACAGGGGCACGAACCCGTGTCCCCTGCATCGGCACGCGGACTCTCAACCACTGCGCCACCAGGGAAGCCCTGCCCAAGCCATTTTTAATGGTCCTTTTTGTGGCTGAGATGTGTAAAAACAGGGTGCCATTCTGGTTGATGTTTCTTCCATGTCAGTTATTCTGCTAGAGTTTTATTACAAAGGTGTGAGTATATTGCATATATAGATATGTAGAAAGAGTAAGAACATGCATCCTCTCAGTGGGTCATATTAGTCTGTGAACTGGGTAAATATCTCAGTGATTATGCAGTACCTCTATAGAGAGGTGAGCATATTTCAGAATGTAATAGAGTGAGTGTCTCTGCCTGTCTTTGTATAGTATATTCACAGGTAAAAATGGGATGACTGGATGAGCCTATTTACCAGTCTGTGTCTAGGAGTGTGATGATTTGGGATAAGGGAAAAATGCATAAGTAGATTTTTTTCCCCACTGCTTCATGATTGGACTGTATGGAAAAGATCAAATGATTTATACTTTTATGGATTTAAAAGTATAATTAAAGGATTATAACTAATGCCTGGTACATAATTGGCCCTCAGTGAATATGCTACCTGACTGTAAAGGTGGCTGGCACCTAAGAGGAAAAATTGAGGAATGGTTTAATACCCTTTAATAGACTCCATCAGCAACCACCCCCCTTTGTTCTTTAATGGGATCAGTTAACATTTTTATCAGTATTTTGGTAAAGTGACATGTAAAAGCAACTTTAAGCCTGTCCTTCCAACAGTTCCAGTGCTCCCTCCTGTACACAAACTGTGGAACCGCCAATGGCTCTCTGACTCACTGACATGTGTTGCCTTTGAAATAATCTTGCTTTCTTTCTGCAATTTGTTTTCCACAATTAATTTAGCTCTTCTATCTAGTAGTAGAAAGACAGACAGACAAGGTCATTTTTAATCCCCCCTCTGACTTATCATGGTATTTGAAATGCTACCATTAAAGATTCATTTCTTCATATGAAAATGGAGCATCTCTGAAAAAACCTTCCTTCCTAGTGTTAAACTAGTTTCCCATATCAGGTAGCCTTCTATTAAAGAGAGAATTAAACAGAGGACAGGTAAATTTTGATAGGATTTGGAAAGTGAAGATAAGAAGATGGGAGTATTGTGAGAACCAAGGTTTCATAGAAGGCTTTGGGCAACTGAGAGGCAGCACAAAGAGATTTGAACATATGAACTCCTCCCTACCAAAGGAGAACACATGGGTGCACAACGGAAGTTACATGGGCTAAAGCTCCCCGCTTTTTTTGTTTATAAACAATTTATTCAGTTTATTGTACTTAAGTTCACAGCTAAATGCACAGAAACAAGCAAGGTATTCCTGGGTTAATACAGGATCCAGTGGGGTTACACGGCACTGAGGGTCAAGTCCAAGGAGAGAGCACTAAGGTTTCAGAGTCAGACCAGGCCAGAGACCTTGAGCCAAGGGTGGGCGAATGTCCCGCTACTGACAGCTGCTTTCTTCTAACATCTGGGCATACTGCAAGGCATGTCTTCAACACTACATCATTTCATTGATTTCAGGGGAACAGATATTAAAGAAATGGAATGCATGTCCTCATGCACCTCAGCTGTTGTTGCTTTGTAAGTCACATACTAGCATGTGAGCAACAATTTTATAATATTCCAGTAACAGTGGGCCACAGAGTGATAAAACCTGTATGTTTCTCCCTCAGTGCTTCCTTGCCTGTTTTTATTCCTACCTGAATTCCCACCCTCAAGCCATCTGCCTTGATGTTCAATGTCTCACATATATAACAGAGTTTTCTCAGGTGACAACAGCTATTTCCAAAGCAGCATCTTGTGCAGAAAAGTTTATGACATCAATAAAGTGTCTCTGGGACTTCCCTGGTTGCACAGTGGTTAAGAATCCGCCAGCCAATGCAGGGGACACGGGTTGGAGCACTGGTCTGGGAAGAAACCACATGTTCCGGAGAAACTAAGTCAGTGTGCCACCACCACTGAGAATGCTCTATAGAGCCAGCGAGACACAACTACTGAGCCTGTGTGCCACAACTACTGAAGCCCATGCGCCTAGAGCCTGTGCTCCGTAACAAGAGAAGCCACTGCAATGAGAAGACCCCGCACCGCAACGAAGAGTAGCCCCTGCTCGACGCAACTAGACAGAAGCCCGCACGCAGCAACGAAGACCCAATTCAGCCAAAAATAAATTAATTAATTAATTAAAAAAAAAAAGAAAGTGTCT
This sequence comes from Neophocaena asiaeorientalis asiaeorientalis, assembly GCF_003031525.2. Classification (NCBI taxonomy): domain Eukaryota; kingdom Metazoa; phylum Chordata; class Mammalia; order Artiodactyla; family Phocoenidae; genus Neophocaena; species Neophocaena asiaeorientalis. The sequence continues at coordinate 318,225 of NW_020174994.1, forward strand.
CTAGTTAGCTATCCTCTGGGAAAAGAGTCATCCACCGCTGGCTAATGCCTAATTGAACGTATAATTTAGAAGGCAGATTTAGGAAGTGGAATATGGTTAAAAATAGGAAACAAACTCCAAAAAGCTATGTCTATGAGGGCCAGGTAACAATGAATTCATGAATGGTCTCACTTGAACACTACAAAATTGTTGCTTACACAATTATTAGAAACATCAGACTCCACAGCTGATAACATGCAAACTGTAGGTTAAAAATCTTTGTCTATAGGATGAGATGGTCTGAGTCTAGCTCAAACATTCTCTAACCCCCATGAAAAATGCTGAGTTGGAAGGGAAGCCACACCACCTACAGCATTTCAAAGGCAAGAAAGACCTGTTAGGATATAGAAGGTGCACACACAATATTACACTTTTAATTTTAAAGGGCACCTTGAGTTCTATTTATCACTTTTCTAAGTTTATGTGTCAGGAACCGACTTAAGGACATTTTACTGGGATTTAACTTTTTGGCAAAATAGAAACTTTGTTTATAGCCATGGTTCTATGGAATTTAAGGGAAAAAAATGTCATGAAGAACCTAGGGGTAAGATAGGAATAAAGACGCAGACCTACTGGAGAATGGACTTGAGGATATGGGGAGGGGGAAGGGTGAGTTTTGACAGGGCGAGAGAGAGTCATGGACATATACACACTAACAAACGTAGTAAGGTAGATAGCTGGGGGGAAGCAGCCGCAAGGCACAGGGATATTAGCTCGGTGCTTTGTGACAGCCTGGAGGGGTGGGATGGGGAGAGTGGGAGGGAGGGAGACGCAAGAGGGAAGACATATGGGAACATATGTATATGTATAGCTGATTCACTTTGTTATAAAGCAGAAACTAACACACCATTGTAAAGCAATTATACCCCAATAAAGATGTTTAAAAAAAAAAAAAAAAAAAAGGAGTTATTTCTAATTAAAATAATATTTTTCACAAGTGATACATAACAATAACAAGAAAGTAAACATCTTCATAACTAACGTAAGAGTAGAATCTCTCTTCATTTCTTGTAGTCAAGCCACATGGCTTGCAGGATCTTTGTTCCTGGTCATTGAACCCACGCCTTCAGCTGTGAAAGCGCGGAGTCCTAACCACTGGACCACCACGGAATTCCCAGAACCTTTTTACTAGCATCTTATTTTAAATACAGCAAAAGAGTCAGTAGAGCTTATGAACAGAAGTGGGTTCTCTTACAGGGAATCAGAAAAATAGTGAAATAAGGCAGAGCCTATTTTTGTCACAGATCTGTTAGGCAGTAATGTTCTTTCTGGAAGGCACAAGTGGGCAATCTTTTTTTTTCTTTTTTTAAAAAATAAATAAATTTATTTATTTATTTTTGGCTGTTGGGTCTTTCTTGCTGCGTGCAGGCTTTCTCTAGTTGCAGTGAGCAGGGGGTTACTCTTCATTGCGGTGCACGGGCTTCTCATTGCAGTGGCTTCTCTTGTTGCGGAGCATGGGCTCTAGGCACGGAAGCTTCACTAGTTGTGGCACGTGGGCTCAGTGGTTGTGGCTTGCAGGCTCTAGAGCGCAGGCTCAGTAGTTGTGGCACACGGGCTTAGTTGCTCCACGGCATGTGGGAATTTCCCGAACCAGGGCTCGAACCTGTGTCCCCTGCATTGGCAGGCAGATTCTTAACCACTGTGCCACCAGGGAAGCCCCACAAGTTGGCAGTCTTATTACCCAAAGGTTTAAAAAGTGGTTCTGAAGATAATGTCATATGAATAGGTAAACTATGAACTTCTCCAGGCCACAGCCCTCTTATTTATAAAGTGGAGACATTAATGCACTACCTGACTGAAGCTAAAGATATTTTGAAGTCCATTCCAACTCTAGGGTTTATTATTCTCCAACACTCATAGCGCCATGTCTTCCTCTGAGAGTTGTTATCTATCACCACCCATCTCTCTTTTAGTCCTAGGCTTCTAGTGTTCTATATCCCATCCCCTCATGCCTCCTCAGGAACCGTGCTTTGTCAATTACCCTTTTTTTCTTATAACTTCTATCTCTGTCTCTCTCTTATTGTCCTTTCCTCTCTGAACATGAACATGTTCTTCTATCTTAAACACATACCTCCCCCCAACTTTTTCCACCCCATATCCTCCTTTACCATCACTCTCTTACTCTTTTTCCTTTCACATGCAAGATTCCTTCACATTCTTAATAGAATGCTTAAATTCAGGGTCTCTCTTTCCTCACCTCTCTCTCAGGAGTAACTCTTCTTGCTGAGGTCACCAGGGATTTCCTAAATGCAAGATCAGGGGAGACATTTCAGTCCTTATCTCCCTTGGCCTTTCTCTAGCATCCATTCTAACTCTCTCCTCCCTTGATTTCTGTGACTTTATGCTCTCTTGGTACCTCTCCAACTTCGTGGATAGCTCCTTCTCAGTCACCTTCAAAGATATCATTTTCTTCACCCACCCCCTCCCTAAGATGTTGATGTCTCCCATGGTCCACCCTCAGTGCTCTCCCCATCTCACACTGTTACTCTCTGCAGGAAATTTCATTCATTCATAATTTCAACTACTCCTTGGCTCTAAGTTATTCAGCCCAATACTCCTTACAGATCTCCAGATACATAAATAAATACATAAACAGCTCACTAGTCACCTATGACTGTATGTTTCCCCATTGTGACATTTAATTTTATTTGTTAACTTGGCTAGATTACAGGTGTTTTTGTAGATGTGATTAACATTTTTTAAACCACTTTATTGAGGTATGAATGGCATACAAAACAGTACATATTTAATGTATACAACTTGATGAATTTGGAGATAAGTATATACCTGTGAAACTATCACCACAATCTATGCTATAAACATACCTTACCTCTAAGATGTTCTCCTTGCCTTCTTTATGATTATTAACTTTTTGCTAGTGTATGATACGGACAATTATAAGATCTACCCTCTGAGTCAAATTTTAGGTATACAACACAATATTGTTAACTACAGCCTCTATGCTGTATAACAGATCTCTAGGACTTTTTCATCTTATGTAACTGAAACCTTATATCCTTTGATCAAAGGAGTACATGGTACCCTTGTGCCTTCTTGCTTCCTCCCCTAACCAGCCCCTGGCAATCACCATGAGTTTGACTATTTTAGATTCTTCATATAAGTGGTGTCATGGTTTGTCCAGATGTGACTAACATTTACACAATCAGTTGACTTAAAGTAAAGCAGATTACAATCCATGATATGGGTGGGCCTCATCCTCATCCAATCAGTTGAAGGCCTTAGATGCAAAAGACTGAGGTTTCCCAAAGAAACTAAAAGGAATTCTGCCTCTAGATTGCAACATAGAAACTCTGCCTGAGTTTCCAGCCTTCAAACTCAAAACTGCAACATCAACTCACCTGAATCTCTAGCCTGCCAGCTTGTCCTATGAATTTTGGACTTGCTAGCCTCCACAAATACATGATCCAATTCCTTAAAATCCTTTCTTCCTTCCCCCTCCCTCCTACCTTTCTTTCTTTCTTCCTTCCCCCCTCCCTCCCTCTCTCTCTCTTTCTCTATCTCCTGTTGGTTCTATTTCTCTGGAGAACAGTGACTAATACACCCATCATCTATATATCATGTCTGAATCCCTTAGCACACCCACTTGAATCTTCATGATCTGACTGTCTTCAACTTATTCAGTCTCACCTGCCATTTTTATACATCCATCTTCTCCTCCTTTCATACTGACTCTTTGGTCATTCCCAGAGCTTGCCACACTCTTTTATACCTCTGTACCTTTGCATTCTGTTCATCTAGAAAACTTTTCACCCTTCAGAACGCAGCTCAAGCTTCACCTAGGCTGTGAAGGAGGCAGGCAGAACAAGCAACTATGTTCCTATTGCACCTTGTACATAATAGTTCCTTTAAGCACTGGTCACATTATTTATCAAATAATTCCTTATAAATCTTTTTTTCCCTTCTTTTAAAAATCTTGTTTGAATTTCTAGCATCTAGTGTAGGGTCTGGAACATGGTAGGCAACTGGTGATCAAAAAATATTTGATTAATTGATAAGTAAAACTTCTCTACTTAAGATATTAAATGGCTGCCCATCACTTTCAAGATAAAGCTCCCTCAGTGCAGCAGCAAAGAGGCTTTGTTTGTTTGTTTTGGCCACACCTGTGGCATCCTAACCACTGGGCCACCAGGGAACTCCTCCCTCTCCAATCTTATTCCCCATCAGGTCTCCACAGCACTTGAATTTCTAGTCATGCTGTACTAGCTGCAGTTCTCTCAATAAGCTTAGCTTTCTTGCATGTACTTCTGTACCCTTTGTTAACCTGGAATATTCTCCCTCCCCTGAAACCATTTGGCAATTCCCACTGTCCTTTTAATCTTCATATCAAGTTTTCTCTCTCCTCTGGACACTACTCTCACCAACTCCTTGCTTTTGCCTCTGAGTTCCCTTAGCATTGCATACTTATCTTAGTTAGCGTGATTGTCTGCTTCTTAGTCTACCAGCTGCAGCCTATAAATCACAGTCTACTCCCCCTCCTATTCTGCAGCTCCTTCCTCTCACCAGGCACTTTCTGCTTTCATGCTGCCACCCTGTCATTCCCAGCTGACCCAGCCTACCTTCCTACTCTCCACCCCCAAGGCCATTCCTCTCATGGACCTTTTGGAATCCATACTTCCCATCAAAATGAATCTTGCTATCTCAGTCTATCAGCCAGATGATCTGATGGTCTTTGCAAAATATAATGGATGATCTTCTGAAAATCTTCAAAAACATTGCCTTTGAACCCAGACCGTTCTGTTAATAATGTCTATGTCTTACCCCAACGTGCACATTCCCCTTATTGGGACACAGAAGTGCTCTAGATTGTCTACAGAAGTTTCATAACATTTACTAAAAATGTCTTTAAATTTCATGTGTCTCTGCCAATTCTTTCTTGTTACATAATAGTATATTGTACACTCAATGTTTCTTCTTATGCCTTTTTCTTAGGCTTTCCAGGAAATATTTTTCCTACGCAAATGGTATCAAACTGAAGAAACTAAATCTTTGGCCAATTGTAACAGAAAACCTCCAACCAAAGAAGATTGAAATCAACTAGAGTGTGCAACTTGACATGCATAAACTGAGAATCCTTTTTCACTTTTCTTTCCTTCTTTTTTTCCTCTTTCCTCCCTTCTTTCTTCCTCCCATTTACTCAGCAAGTATAATTCGAGGTCTAGAGCAAAGATTTCCTGGATGAAATGGCAGAGCAGCATAAGGTAATATTTAAGAGAGGACAGGCTCTGGAACCAGATGGCTGTTTTTGAATCCGGGCTCTGCCAGTTAATAATTATGTGACCTTGGCCAAGTTATTTCACTGCTCTGCAACCTCAGTTATGTCATTTGTAAAATGGAGATGATAACACAACTCACAGCGTGGCTCTGGGGATTAAATTATTTAGTACCTAAGAAGTGCTCCCTCTAAATATTAGCCAACTATTAACTGTTGCTAATTCTAGATGGCTAATGGGAATTAATTAGAAGTGCAGCTGGGAGTGGGGAAAAAGAGCTTTCTATATAGAGGAAACATTATATTTAAAGTCCCGAGGCAGGAAGGAGGTGCAGGGTGTTTGGGAGAACTGATAGGAACTGAGAGTGGCTAGAGTGGGCAGGGACCAGATCATCTGGGGCCTTGTAGACCATACGTAGGATTTAGGGTTTTGTTTTTATCCTAAAAGCCATGAAAAACCCCTCAAGGGTTTTTAAACAAAAGGATGGCATGATCCGATCTGCTTTTTTACAGATAACTCCTGCTATTGTGGGAAAGAATAGTTTGAAGTAGGTGAGAGGAAATGTGGGGAGATCGGGGGAGGGGGAAAAACATGATGCTGCCAGGACTCTAACTTGAGCCACTGGGTGGATGATAGAGCCATTCATTAAGATGGGGAACACTAGAAGAGGATCAGGTTTGGGGAGAAAAGGGAAGGACTCACTGTTGAACAGGTGTTAGCTTGTAATAACACTTAATAAAGTATAATCTGTAAAAATACTGAATCACTGCACTGTACACCTGAAACTAATATAATATTATAAAACAACTATACTTAAAAAAATAAAAATAAAAAATTTTAATTTAGTCAGCCACGGTCCCCCATCTCCCTCCGGCCATGAACATGTGGATTTGAAGTGGCTAGGAGACCTCCAAATGGAGTTAGATATTTAGAGAAATTGGATACATGGGTCCAGAGCTTAGAGATAAAATTTGACTTGACCTCTCTTGAATTCACAGAGTCAAGGTGAAAAAGGAAATTCTCATTCAAGTTAAAGTAGACAACTTCAGTTAAGGATGGAATAGTGATCAGCAAATAAGTACATTTGGTAAGAGAGAAAAAACTTTCCTATGACTTTTGATTGAAGCACAAGGGACAACTAGACAACTTAAAAGACCGAATTTCAAGCAAGCATTTCAGAAAGTGACAATTTAGCTTTTGATAATTGTCAAGTAAACAGCTCATCAAGTTAAGAATTATTTTATTTACTCAAAGAAAGGGGAAAAAAGGACAGAGAGTTTCTGTGTCTAGTTTTGAATACTTTTCTGCTACAGGTCAGAACTATCAACCAAGACCTATTAACCTTTTTCAAATTGAAAACTCCCACAGGCTTAGATTTTAAGTGGATATGTGAGGTAAGTATAGTGCTTTCTGGAGTCTAAAAGGTCACTATTAATCTTGCTGAAACATTCCAGGTTAAATTAGCAGAGACTTGTATTTGCTGCATAGCTTTAAAGTTAATCTTTTAGAGACTCTCCAGGTGTTAGATTAAGTCTTTCAGAGATTTTGAGACCAAAGCTCCAGTTATGACAAGATACGTGTTCATATTTTAACAAAGAGCAGGTTATATAAAGTATTATGTCCATAAGGGTGTCAAAAAAGATATTTTTACTATAGGAAATATCACATGAAAAAAAAGAACAGTATAATGAATACCCAGGTGCCCCTCCCCCAGCTTCAACTACTATCACTTGTCTGTTTGTAAAAAGATAAATAATTGGGGACTTCCCTGGTAGCGCAGTGGTTGAGAATCCGCCTGCTAATGCAGGGGATGTGGGTTTGATCCCTGGCCCGGGAGGATCCCACATGCCACAAAGCAACTGAGCCTGTGTGCCACAACTACTGAGCCTGCACTCTAGGGCCTGTGAGCCACAACTATTGAGCCCACATGCCACAACTACTGAAGTCCATGCACCTAGAGCCCGTGCTCCGCAACAAGAGCAGCCACCGCACCACAACAAAGAGTAGCCCCGGCTTGCTGCAACTAGAGAAAGCCTGTGTGCAGCAACGAAGAACCAATGCAGCCAAAAATAAAAAAATAAATAATAAATAAATTTTAAAAATAATTGTATTTTTTCTTTCACAAAAGTAATGCTTATTCACTGATGAAAATATAGAAAATACAGATTACCCAGGAGAAGAAAATATATACTGGTCACAATCCCAGAGCTATCAATAGTCCAGTTGATGCTTCTGAACAATTCAGAAAAAGATATCCCCTTCCCTTGGGTGTAGACAGCCCCTGTGCACAAGGTGCAGGGCTAGGCGAATGGAGTAGAACTTGACCTCTGCTCTAACTCCCCTGGTAAGCTCCTTCTGGAGAGCTCAACGTGCAACATGGACATGGCACACCTGCCTTCTAACCTCTTTTCTCTGCAAAGGCACACATACATTTACACAATTGTGTTGTGCTATACATACTGATTTGTCATACTCCTTTTCACTTAATATTTCATGAACACTTCTCCTTGTCATTATTGAATTATTCTAAATATTTTTAATAACTGCACAATATTATTCAATAATCTCTTAATTATTTAACTCTACCATTGGGCACTTAGATTATTCCTATTTAACAATATTAGAAAAAGCACCGAATATAAAAACATATACTCTTATGGATTTGTAATATAAATATTAGTGTATATCCATGATAAACTCCTTAGAATAATTTTCAGAAGTGGCATTTCTGGGACAAAGGGCAGGGCAAATCCCAAGCTTTTTTACACCTGTTATCAAACTGCCTTTTAGTGAGGTTGAACTAGCTCATACCCCGTTATCAAGCATTTTCCCAAAAGCTTGATAACATTAAATGTTATGATGATATAGATTCATATTTTTACAATAAAACCCCCAAGAGTTTGTCAGTTTGACTATTGAAGAATAGTACCCAGTGTTGCTTTATTTGGATTTCTTTGACTAGCGGTAATGAAAAAATGTTTTTATATGTATATTAGTCTTTTTCCTGAATTTCCCACATGTATCATTTATCCTTTAGCACTTTTCTACTGGCATATTTTCTGATTTCATAAATCTATGTGGGTAAAAGTTGGATACATGTGTCACACTACCCACACATTACTATAAAAGGCAAGTATTAAGAAGCAGTGAATACCATGTTTAAAAAGATGTATTTATTTGACTTATTGGCACTGAATATTTTGAAGAAAGAGGTATGTGAGGTTGAACCATGTGAAATTGCCAACCCTATGTGGTAGTGGCTCTCAAACTGTGGTCTGGGGATCCCAGGAAGTTACCAATTCCATTTGGGGGGTCCACAAGGTCAAAACTATTTTCCTAAGAATACTATGACATCATTTGCACCTTCACTTTCATTCTCTTACAAATGTGCAATGGAATTTTCTAAAGGCTGTATGATGTGTAATATTCTAACAAATTGAGTGTGGAAGCAGATGAGAATCCCTCTGTCTTCTATTAAGCCAGACATTGAAGAGATCTGCAAAAATGTAAAACAATGTCACTCTTCTCACTAAATTTTTTTGGTTGGAGAAAATACAGTTATTTTTCATAAAATATATTAGTTATGTTAACATAATGGGTTTATTATTATTTCTAAGTGATTTAATAATTTTTTTCAGTTTTAATTTATATTATAGTGAATGTCAATAGACATAACATACATAAACAGAAGCTCTTTAGGGCCGTCAGTTTTTAAGAATGTAAAGGGGTCTTGAGTTAAAATGCTTGAGAACCTCTGCTCTGTGGCATTTGAACATAGTTGCCTTTTATTTCAAAGACAGAGCAAGAGATGTGAAGTGCTTCCTTGACAAGTAAATGAAAATAATAAGGGAGTGATTGTTAAGGGTTTCATCCCATCCTGAGTGTCAGAGACACTTCTGTGTTCTTTAATAATTTATTTTTTCCTGGGCCTAATGGCAGTACTGTAGAAGGGCAATAATAATGAGAAAATTAGCTGATTAGAGGTAACATATTGGGACTTCCCTGGTGGCACGGTTGTTAAGAATCTGCCTGCCAATGCAGGGGACACTGGTTCAAGCCCTGATCTGGGAAGATCCCACATGCTGCGGAGCGACTAATTCCATGCGCCACAACTACTGAAGCCTGCGCTCTAGAGCCCATGCTCTGCAACAAGAGAAGCCACAGCAATGGAAGCCCCGTGAACTGCAACGAAGAGTAGCCCCCGCTCACCACGACTAGAGAAAGACCGCATGGAGCAACGGAGACCCAACGCAGCCAAAAATAAATAAATTAATAATAATAATAATAAAAAAGAATGATTTGCCTTTCTTCACAGTGTCGTGAGGATGAAAGCTGTGAACCAATAATTTATAAATTAAAAAAAAAGAGAGATAACAATATTTTCACCCCAACAACAGAATGGTAAAACACGACCATGTGTTTCTCTTCTTTCCTTTGTCCCAGCCAAAATAAAAAGACAGATTTATCTGAGGCTACATGAGTAGGAAATCTTTCTTTCCTGAATTATACTAGGAGAGAAACAATTTAAAGAGGTAAAAGGATTCACTTTGTGCTCATTTGGGCTCCCTTGGGAGCCCTGAGTCCTCAGGAATTTCAAAGTCATCACTCGTGTTTACTTAGAAATTAATTAACACAATAAGAAATGGGCAGGGCCTAAATGAGAAATCTTTAAAACTTTACATATTAGAACAAGAAAATAAATGGAAAGACACATCATGTTCCTGGATTAGAAAATGGAACATTATTAAAAATGTCATTTCTCGCAAATCACATTTTCAGTGAAATGCAATACCAATCAAAATGTTCATGCCCTCTGAACCAGTAATGCATTATTTAAAAAATCCCAGGAATCCATGATATTAAGCTTATTTTTATTCTTTAAAACTTAGTTCATGTTTCATTTATTTCCCTCTAGTACCCAGATGTTCATATTGAAGGTATTTTTGCATAGTTAGTTGTCTCTCCAGAATGGTGAATAACTAATAAACCAGGAAGCTGCCCCAAACAAGGAACTCCTGACCTTAATATCCCTCCATTATCATTATTTTCCCTTGAACTTGGTGTTAACATCCCAAACGTTCTCAAGGAGACCAGAAGACTAGCATGTGGCAACAAGAGGCATCAAAAGCACTGAGCAAACCGAGGATGTCCATAGTTGTAGTAGTGCTGAGAGGACTTTACGGTTGTGAACTCCAAACTAAATGGATGTTATTATCCATTTGGTTATTTGATCAATTTCATTAGAGTTGTGTATTTTAAGGGAGATACTCTGTGCTCTATAACACCAAAGCACAGAACTTGGGGTAATATTCTCTTGTGTGGAAACCGTTAAAGGGTTTCAAGATGTGGAGAACTGGGCAGTTAAAGATTTGGAAGGTAGAAACTGAGAAACATGAATAATTTTAATAAATATTCATAGATTAAATCAGAAGGAAAATGATAAATTACAATTTTGATCTTGTCTTGATTTAAGCCTATTCTGAGAACAAGGTTGACAGACTTGAGAACTCCGACTAAAAAAAAAATCCTGAAGTATAGCAAGCACACAGAAAAGTGCACAAATTATGAATGTACATCTCAATGAATTTCACAAATTGAATGCACCTGTGTACCTATTGTCAGATCAAGAAAGATAACGTTACCCATCCCCATTAATTTCTCTTGTTCCCCCTTTTATTTGCTCCATTTCCC
>NW_020174994.1:329259-427664 GCF_003031525.2 Neophocaena asiaeorientalis asiaeorientalis
TACACAGACACCAAGGGCAACCACTATCCTCTTTTCTAACTGAATAGATTATCTTTGCTTGTTTTTGCACTCCATACAAATGGAATCATACAGCATGAACTCTTTTGCCTCTGGCTTCTTTTGCTCATCATGATGTAGTATAATTCATCCATGTTGTTGTGTGTAGTTGTGGTTCATTCATTCTCATTGGAGAGTAGTATCACACTGCATGAATACACCATATTTATTCATTCATTCTACTAGGACATTTGCATAGAATCCAGTTGTTTCTGCTGAGTAGATACCTAGGATTGGAATTGCTAGGTCACAGCGTATGCATTTGTTCAGCTTTATGAGATAAGAGCAAACTATTTTCCAAGGTGGTTGTACCAATTTACACTCTCACCAGCTGTGTATGAGTGTTCTAGTTGCTCCAAATCCTTATCCAACACTTGATATTTTGTGTTTTCATTTTAGCAGTTCTGATGGCTAAAATATTTTATTGTGGTTTTAATGTATATTTCTTTGATGACTAAAGAAGTTGAGTACCTTGTAAAATGTTTATTGGTCTTTCAAATAATCTCTTTTATGAGATGCCTGTTCAATTATTTGCCTATTTTGCGATTGAACTTTTTCTTACTGATTTATAGACATTCTTTATGTATTCTGAGTGTGTGTCTATTTTATTTACATATTGAGAACATCTTTCACTCTGCGTCTTGGTCTTTTTTATTGTCTTATTGATGTCTTTTGATGAACAAGACTTTACAGTTGTTTAATAGTCCCAATTTATCACGTTTTTCCCCCTTCATAATTAGCGGGTTTTTGTCCTATTTAAGAAATCTTTGCCTATTCTAAGGTCATGAGCTATTCTATTATGTTTTCTTCTAGAAGCTTTATTCTTTTACTCCTGACTTTTAAAATGTCTGAGTTGAGAAAGTTGTGAAAATCAACATTTATCCAAATTGAAGAGCTTTTTTTGAGGAGCCAGTCACAGAGTATTGTGATATCAAATCTGAAGTGGTCGAACAAGCAGCTCTCTGCAGCAGGAATACTAGGGAAAACAATTACACAACTCCCACTCTACTACAGCAAAGTGTCTCTTACTAAGTAGGCCATGTCGCTAGCCAGTCAGAAATTGGTTTAATTGACAAAGGACTGGAAAAACAAAACAGGGTGAGATTTTCCATACTGGAAAAAAATTATCTGCAAATCATCTGACATCATCTTAAGTAGAAACTGAAATTCTTCACCTCTTATGCCTACAAATTATTGTCACAGAAATAGTTCATATCCTATCCTCCACTAATACCTCTGAAACTATGACCTTGCTCCATCATTTACCCCCTTCTCTTTCATTTTCAATTTTTGGTCTGCTTTTCATTTTCCCTTTCCACCTACATATTAGCTCAATCTCTCCAGTTCATCATACAGTGAAAACCCTCAAGGTTTGCCTCATAAACTCTTTTCCTTCACTGCCAAAGTTCACAAAAAGTCGTCACATTTGTTGTCTCTTTCTCACTTCCCATTTCTCCTTAACCACTTGTCCCATCTTGTCTATTGTTTCTACCAGTCTATTGCAGATTCTCAAAATTAGTGCGTCTACTTTTCACTTCTCCCGAGCCTTAACTCTTACGTTTCTTACTGTTAATGGTACAGCATCCTCTCAAGTACTCAGGTTGCCAATAACCATACCCCATGTCTGCAACACTTCAGCCATTTGGTCTCTCCCTTCCATTCCTCCTGCCACTTTCTACATGATTTTGCTACCTCTTACCTAGTTATTTTAATAGTCTCCTACTTGCCCTCCTTGCTCCTAGTGTGGCCTTATCCAAACTACCCTGTACAAAACTATAAGCTCAATCTTCTTAATCCAAAGTTCTAAGCTTATCCTGTCCCAGTTTGAAGATCTTTAATAGTTTTCTCCATTGTCTTTAATCCCACCACAAACTGGATCAAATTCATGCATTTCTACTCACCCATGAGAACTATTTCACTTCATGCTTTCTTCTGATTTTCCAATCTTTGTTGATGAAATTCTGGATTCTCCCCACTTCTGAATGTCTAAATTCTTCCCATTTTTCAAGATAAAGGCAACTTCTTAATAAATACCCTTTCCAATCTTCTCTATCTGGGAAACTCCTCTTTATCCTTTAAGACCCAGCTCAAACATCATTTCTTCCCCAGTCTCTGTACACTGAGTTAATCACTCTTGATCTCTACTTCCAAAGCACATTGAACATCCCACTTATAAAGCAGTCCCTACCACATAGTACCGCAATTATTCTTTCTGTGACTTTCTCCCTTACTAAGCTCTTAGCTCTCCCAGAACAAGTGTGATATAATTTAAATCTTGCATCCCTAGTGTCTAGCCTAATACCTTGCAGAGACACATCTATGATAAATGTCTATTGAATGATTGAGTGAACCCATTTTTTTTTAAAGTGAACGCATTTTTAAAAATGAATTAATTTTTTTGGCTGTGTTGGGTCTTCATTGTTGCGTGGGCTTTCTTCTCTAGTTGTGGAGAGCGAGAGCTACTCTTCACTGCAGTGCAGGGGTTTCTCACTGTGGTGGCTTCTCTTGTTGCGGAGCACAGGCTCTAGGCGCTCAGGCTATACCGGCTTAGTTGCTCTGCGGCATGTGGCATCTTCCTGGACCAGGGATTGAACCCATGTACCCTGCATTGGCAGGCGGATTCTTAACCACTGCGCCACCATGGAAGTCCCAGAGTGAACCCATTTTTGATCTTCTCCAGCTGTAATTTTTCCTTATTAAATCGCGATAGCATTTTTATCTGTATATCTTTTATATACTTAAAACATACATTACTTTGTAACTGTTATTTATGTAAATACCTTATATTCTCTAATAGATGGTTATCACCTAAGGGGCAGAGACTCTGCCTTGTCATATCTGAGGACCTCATGGAACCTAGTAAAAGGGATCCTTACATACCAATATCATTGACAAAACTAGGCTTGTCCTTTGATCAGGACATACTATGACACACCTCAAGAGCACAATGTTCCAAAACTAAACTGCTAGAGACAGGCCAAGGCAAGCTACTAAGAGACCTGGTTTCTGAAGACCTGGTTTCTTCAGGAACTGGTAGCACAGGTTTCTAGAAATAAGGTAAATATTACTGCTTGGGAAAGCTGCTCATTTGTTTCTTCATTAATTTGTAAACTACTTTGTGGATAAGAAGGGGGATGTGTTTAGAGCAGTTACTATATGCCAAGGATTTTCACATGCCTTATCTCTACATCACCATAACATTATGAGATGAGCATTATTATTTCTAAATTTACAAATAAGGAGATTTGAAGGCTGGTAGTATATGGGACTGTCAAGCACAAGCTCTTTCTCACTTCATCATGTAATATACTCAGAAGGTTTTTGGAGAAACCACTAGAGAAACACTTGAATCTAGGGTAGCATAACCTGCCAAGACCAAGGATCAGGCTTTTATGAAATTTTTATTGAGGAAATCCTTGAGGAACAAAAATAAACTTGCCAAGTTTTATTTTTTTAAATTGTGGTATAACTGACATACAATATTATATTAGCTTCAGGTGTGCAACATGAGTTGATATTTGTATGTACTGCAGAATGATACTAAAATAAATCTAGTTAACATCCATCACCATACATAGTTAAAGACTATTTTTTTCTTGTGGTAAGAACTTTTAAGATTTACTCTCTTGGCAACTTTCAAAATGCAATACAGTATTAACTATAGTTGCCACCCTGTGCATTACATCCCCATTACCTATTTATAACTGCAAGTTGTTTGACTCCCCTCATCCATTTTGCCTACCCTTTACTCCTTGCCTCTGACAACCACCAATCTGTTCTCTGTATCTGAGTTTTCTTTTTAAGACTCCACATATAGGAGAGATCACATGATATTTGTCTTTCTCTAAAAAGTTTTGTTTTTGTTGAAGTGTAGTTGATTTACAGTATTAGTTACAGATCTATCAGCATAGTGATTCAATATTTTTACAGATTATATTCCATTTAAAATTATTACAAGATATTGAATATAATTCCGTGCTATACAATATATCCTTGTTGCCTACCTAATTTATACATAGTAGTTTGTATCTCTTTATTCCATACCCCTAATTTCCCCCTTTCTCCTCCCCTTTCCCCTTTGGCAACCATTGGTTGGTTTTCTGTATTTGTGAGTCTGTTTCTGTTTTGCATATACATTCACTTGTATTACTTTTTTCCACATATAAGTGGAGTAATACATTATTTGTCTTTATCTGTCTGACATTTCACTAAGTGTAATACTCTCTAGGTCCATCCACATTGCTGCAAATGTCAGAATTTCATTCTTATTTTATGGCTGAGTAATGCTCCATTGTATATATATATATATATATATACACCACTTTTTCTTTATCCATTCATCTGTTGAGGGACACCTAGATGTTTCCATGTCTTGGCTATTGTAAATAATGCCACAATGAACATGAGGTTACATATATCTTTCCGAGTTAGTGTTTTCACTTTCTTTGGATAAATGCCCAGAAGTGGAATTGCTGGATCATATGGTAATTCTATTTTTAATTTTTTGAGGAACTTCCACACTGTTTTCGGTAGTGGCTGCACCAATTTACATTCCCACTAATAGTGCACAATAGTTACTTTTCTCTAAATCCTTGCGAACACTTGTTATTTGTTGTCTTTTGATAGTAGCCATTTTAACAGGTGTGAGGTGATATCTCGTGGTTTTGATTTGCATTTCCCTGATGATGAATGATGTTGAGCATTTTTTCATGTGCCTGCTGGCCATCTGTATGTCTTCTTTAGAAGGATGCCTATTCAGATTCTCTGCCCATTAAACAATTTTTTTTGCTATTGTGTAAGTTCTTTGTATATTTTAGATATTAACCCTTTATCAGATGATCTTCAAATATTTTCTCCCATTCAGTAGGCTGCCTTTTCCTTTTGTTGAGTTTCCTTTGCTGTACAAAAGCTTTTTAGTTTGGTGTAGTCCCATTTGCTTATTTTTGCTTTTGTTTCCCTCGTCTGAGGAGACATATCCAAAAAAATATTACTGAGAATGATGTCGAAGAGTGTACTGCCTGTGTTTTCTTCTAGGAGTTTTATGGTTTCAGGTCTTACATTTAAGTCTTTAACCTATTTTGAGTTTATTTTTGTATATGGTGTGGGAAAGTGGTCCAGTTTTCCCAAGACCATTTATTGAAGAGGAATCTTTTCCCCATTGTATATTCTTGCTTCCTTTGACATATATTAACTAACAAAATATGTCAATAAGTGTGGATTCATTTGGGGCTTTCTATTCTGTCCCATTAATCTATGTGTCTTGTTTTTGTGCCAGTACCATACTGTTTTGATTACTGTAGCTTTGTAGTATAGTTTGAAATCACAGAGTGTGAAATCTCCAGTTTCATTCTTCTTTCTCGAGATTACTTTGGCTATTTGCCAAGTTTTATCTTGAGCACCAGGGAAACACATGCTTCCCAGTAGTCTTAGGGCACTTACGGTTACAGCACTTTCCAGAAGGGACAGAGGAAAGATGGCAGTTATGGTTATGGGAAAAGGGAATGGAGGCTACAGGTTTTATAGCTGGGAATCAGAAACATTAAAATAGATTGGAAATGAAACGAAATTCAGTCTTGTGGAAACACATTGGAGGAGACACATTTGTATTTTAAGTATAGGTGTGTATGGCCCTAGAGGTTTGGTTCAGTTCAACTAACAATGATTGTGCTCGGCACTTTAACGGGCACTAGGAATACAAAGAAAGAGTTCCTGCTTTCAAGACACTGAAAGTCTGGCATAGGCAGTCTGTTGACAGAAATAGGAGACTGGGTACCAGGGGAGAGAGTCTTTTCTAAAACGTTTCTGAAAACCCAGAGTGATCCAGTCCCCAGAAGTAGGATGGAAGGGGAATCTGACTAACACAAGCAGGCTAAAGGTTTTCTCTGTTTACTTAACTCTGGGCTTGATGAGCAGTAATCTTATTCATCTAACACCTACATATGAGCAGCAGGATGTATATCACCCGCTGCTTAGGCCCTACCCAAAAGAATTATTAAGAAAGTAAACATAAATATGGCTTCACATAAGTACGTGAATGAATTACAGGCTTTATTGACTTTATGTTCAATGCTTAGAACAAGGATGAAAACTTCTACCTCTACTTCCAGTATCCCAATTGACAGCTATCCATAAAACCAAGCAGTGTGTCTGGCATTTTCCGTGAACACCCAATAAAATATTGAATAAATGAACAAAGTAGTTATGGGCCAAACACCATGTGCAGTGCTATAGAAAATACAGGGGAATACCTTCAAAGATGTAAACATTTATGAGAAAAAATTAAGACCCATGAAATCAGCAAATAAGGTATCAGTGAGTCAGTAAAAAGGGAGATCAGCATGGGCTAGAGTAGATAGCACTTACGAAGAAACCTAAGAGAAAAGCACTCAAGAGACCTGTATTCTAGTTCTGTAACAAATTAGCTATGCTATCTGATGAACATTTCCCTCTTATATTCTTTTTTTTTCCTCACTTTTAAGAGGAAGAAACTCATAGGTGATCTCTGAAGGCCTTCCCAACTCTTAATTTTTAAATTTCTATTTATAGTTGGGAAAGCATCTTTTTTTTTTTCTCTTTTAAAGGTAATACATTTAACTCACATGGTTCAAAAACAAAACAGTATCAAAAGGGGTACACTAAAAGGTCCTGCTCACACTACTGTCCCCATGGGCATATATCTATATCTTCTCTTT
Organism: Neophocaena asiaeorientalis asiaeorientalis; assembly: GCF_003031525.2. NCBI lineage: Eukaryota > Metazoa > Chordata > Mammalia > Artiodactyla > Phocoenidae > Neophocaena > Neophocaena asiaeorientalis. The sequence continues at coordinate 336,009 of NW_020174994.1, forward strand.
TTATTAAAAGGTAGTATGTATACTTTATGCACCTTACTTTTTAACTTAGTGATATATATATTTTTAGAAAATGTGAGTGTACTTTTTTTTTAATAACGTATTTATTTTGGCTGTGTTGGGTCTTCATTGCTGCCCGCGGGCTTTCTCTAGTTGCAGCGAGTTGGGGCTACTCTTTATTGCAGTGTGCAAGCTTCTAATTGCAGTGGCTTCTCTTGTTGTGGAGCACAGGCTCTAGGTGCACGGGTTTCAGTAGTTGTGGCTCGTGGGCTCTAGAGCACAGGCTCAGTAATTGTGGCACAAGGGCTTAGTTGCTCTGTGGCATGTGGGATCTTCCCAGCCCAGGGCTCGAATCCATGTCCCCTGTATTGGCAGGTGGATTCTTAACCACTGCACCACCAGGGAAGCCCTTAATGATATATTGTTTATATTATACTTTGTGCTTTTTTTTTCCCCTCTAGGTCCCTATCGATGGACATTTGATGCTACAGACTGAATGTGTCCTCCCAAAATTCTGTTGAAACCTAATCCCCAATGTATTGGTATTTGGAGGTGGCATGTTTGGGAGGTGTTTAGGTCATAAGGGTAGATTAGTGCCCTTACTTAGGCTTTATAATCTGAGCCTATAAACTTAGGCTCATCTCCCTTTATCGCTCTTCTTTGCCAAAATTTTCTGCCCATTTTTGCTTTATTTCTCCCATATGAGCTTTAGAATCAGCTTGGCTAGCTCCCCTCCTCCCATTTCCTTTGTTCCCCCCAGAACCTTATTAGTAGTTTTGACATGTTAAATAACATTGTTTTTATGATGTTAAATTTCTTAGCCAAGAACAAGGTAGTATGGTTTTCCATTTGTTTCTACTTCTGCGACCTTCAAGCTTGTTTTAAAGTTTTAACATAGAATTTGTATTTGTTCATGCTTGATAGATTTGGAGATGCAAAAGATTGGAGTGAATATATTTCTTGGAGGGAGAATACAGGCATATTTCATTTTATCAAAAAGCTTGAGCTTCACTTCATTGCACTTCACAAATACTGTGTTTTTTTACAAATTGAAGGTTTGTGGCATCAAACAAGTGCACTGGCGCCATTTCTGCAAGAGCATTTGCTCATTTCATGTTTCTGTGTCACATTCTGGTAATCCTGGTAATATTTCAAACTTTCATTATATTTGTTATGGTGATCTGTGATGTTACTACAACTCACTGCAGACACAGATGATGGTTAGCATTTTTTTTTAGCAATAAAGTATTTTTTTAATACAGTGTTTTTTAATTAAGATCTTTTTTTAGACATAATGATTGCACACTTAACAGACTACAGAACAGTGTAAACATAACTCAAAGGCACTGAGAAACCAAAAAATTCATGTGACTCACTTTATTGTGATATTCGCTTTATAGTGGTGGTCTGGAACCAAATCTGCAATATCTCCAAGGTATGCCTGTAATCTATGAGGCTGGTACAACCATTGGTAGTCTTTGGGACAGTAAAGAAACTAACTTGATAAGAAGAGAAAAAGGAAGTCAACAGTGCCTGCCATGTGCCAGGAACGATGCTAGGTGTTTTCACATCCTATCATCTTTGACTGCAGGTCTGCTCATACCCAGGGCTGGATAGGGCCTAGATACTCTGTAGGCTAATGCTCAGAGGAGTCTCAAGATGAAAACAATATGTGAAGAAAATCACAATGGTAGTCAGGCAGGGTAGTCTGGGGGCAGGAAGGAAAGGTTAAATTCAAAGAGGGCAACAAGACTCAGTCACCTTAAGGAAAAGTGATAAAGACTCATTTAGGGTGAAGTCCTTACTTGTGGAGATACAGGTAAAAACACAAGAGATTTCTTCCCAGGAGGACAAGCAATTTGGACTAAAGAATGAAGAAAGTTTGGCTTTGCAGACATCACCATCACCCAGCCACAGTCAACCCTGCTGTGTTCTTCAACATGACTGTCCACGGTGAGCCCTTGGACCACGTCTCTTTCAAGCTGTTTGCTGACAAAGTTGCAAAGACAGCAGAAAACTTTCATGCCCTGAACACTGGGGATAATGGACTTCGTTGTAAAGGTTCCTGCTTTCACAGAATTATTGTGGGTTTTATGTGCCAGGGTGGTGACTTCACAGGCCATAATGGCACTAGTGGCAAGTCCATGTGCGGGGTGAAATCTGATGATGAGAGTTTCATCCTGAAGCATATGGGTCCTAGTATCTTGTCCATGGGAAATGCTGGAGCCAACACAAACTGTTCCCAGTTTTTCACCTGCACTGCCAAGACAGAATGGTCGGATGGCAGACCTGTGGTCTTTGGCAAGGTAGAAGAGGGCATGAATATTGTGGAAGCTATGGAGTGCTTCAGTCCAGGAATGGCAGAACCACCAAGTAGCTCTTTAATGCTGACTACAGACAACTCCAATAAATTTGACTTGTGTTTTAACTTCCATACCATTCCTTCTATAGCTCAGGAGTGTACCCCACCACCTTCATCTGCTCACTCTATCCTATAATCTTTGTGCTGTCTGAAAATACTCAACATCTATTCATGTGCTGCAGCTCTTTGGGTTCTATATTTTCCTTATTCCCCTCCAAGTCTAGTTGGATTGCATAGTTAAGTTTATGATTATGAAATAAAAACTAAATGAGAAAAATGAAGATAAAGTTTTGAGTCTGGCCTATTTAGAAAGGTGGCACCTTGGTAAAGATAAAAAAATGGGAAGGCGAAAAGCAAAACAAGTTTCATTTGAAGAGTTTAAGGGGAAGAGCGAAACCTAAGTACCTTCTTCTAGATCCTGTACACATGCGTGCAGATGGCAGAAAGGCAGACAAATCAGTTTTTAGTACATGTGAAAAACTAAACATCTAAATTTAAATCAAGCTATGGGTTTCAGTGCTTTACTAAATAATACATTACTCCACCTATTGATTGCCTGCGGCCAGCGAAAGGTGGGTTAGCCAGGGGGAAAGGCGGCTCTCAGCTTTCCATCCTACTGAAAGCCTTCTCAGGAGGCTGGGCAGGGGCAGTTTTGAATTTATGCCCTTAAATAACCTGTAGGTATTCTCTTACTCTAACTTGAAACTCTCAATCTCTCATTTCTTAGTTTTCCAACTCTTTGGGCTCAAGCATCAAATCTTTTTTTTTTTTTAAAATAATCAAACATGCTATAGCTTCTCCAGTAATTCAGCATTCTTGCTTGGTCAAAGGACAGCTCTGTGGATAAAACTGGAGTTTGTGCTCTTATTAACTCTGTCATGTTAGGTTTCTCTGGCCTAGAGATGTGGAAATTCAGGGGCAGGGAAAGTACACCATGGAGCTGAAAGTCTATCCCACATGACCCACTCTGTAGGCTAGTCAGCATGGGGTTATTTTAAGCACAGGTAAATCTAGATTTGCCTAAGTATGGTGATTTTTATTTGGGGATGGGTGGGTGATGGAGAATAAAGGGAGTGTAAATATCCAGATTGCACATAAAGCCTTTCTTGGATTCAAGTCTTGCTTTAACCACAAGTGCTTATAAAATCTGGTATTTTCTCTCCACACACTTCAGGATGGGACTTTTGTTAAGCTGTGCCACACTATATATTAAGTATTCTTAAAGCTCCATTGTTACAACTGGCATGGAAGTAGTGGGTTGTCCCAAGTTCCCTTATATTGCAAACTTGGCATGTTCTTGGGAAGAGAAAGGAGAAAGCATTGAGTGACTGGACAGGCTGCTCAGTGTTTCTACCTTGCACTTAGTCCATTTCCTGAGCTGTGCTGCTGTTGCTTCTGAGGGTGGAATAGGGATATAGGCGGGAGGAGGAGAGAGGTAAGTGTGTTAGGACTAAGCACCACCATCCCCCACCAGCTTTACTGAGGTATAATTGATGCATAACATTAAGTTTAAGGCTCATAACATGATGATTTGATATAGGTTTATATTGCAAAATGTCTACTGCAATAAGTTTAGTTAACACACCTATCACCTTACACTCACCATTTTTTCTTGTATTTTTTTTTTGTGGTGAGAACTTTTAAGATCTATTCTCTTAGTAAGTTTCAACTATGCAATACAGTATTAACTATAGTCACTATTCTGTACATTAGATCGCCAGAACTTATCTAGCTTATAACTGAAGGCTGTACCCTTAGACACCTCCACCCATTCCTCCTTCTTTCATCACATCCCCTCCCCTTACTCTACGCCTGGCAACCACAAATCTACTGTTTCTAAGAGTCTGGTTTTTTTAGATTTCAAATATAAGTGAGATCATACAGAATTTGTCTTTCTCTGACTTACTTCACTTAGCATAATGCCCTCAAGGTTAGCATAAAGTCCTTAAGGTTGACCTCTTAATTTATGTTCTGAAAGTGAGATGAGAGTATCAGTTCAGTATCTTGAACAGTAACTGACGCAAATATATGTAATAATGGTCAAATGAATTCTTGCAGAACCAAAGGTTGGTGAGTTAGGTCTAGAATTTTATCAATTCATTGCTTCATGGTTTCCTTTAGGTGCAACAAACCTTTAACTCCTGCTTTGGGACTCTAGCGGCCCTAAGAGGAAAGGAGAGGACAAAGACCCCAGAAATCTTCCACATTTTCATATATGTTTGTCCACCTGTTGTGCCAAGCTTTCACTACTAAAAGGAAAACAGCATGGAGGAAAAGGTGGTCAGGTAGGTCTGAGAAGCAGCATGGTATGGTAGAAATAAAACATGAATTTTGGGAGACAGACCAAATGGGGGGAAGATTCCAATTATGCTATTTTCTACCTGTGTACTACTTATCCAGAGTTTACATTTCCCTCATTTGTAAAATGGGGATGACACCTACCTTTGCAGAGATTAAATGAGAAAAATCTACAGGAAAGCATCTAGTAGCTGCTAAATAAATACATGGTAAGTGAAGTCCAATTCATGTTCATGGCCAGCATTTAAATTTCCACGCCTAAGAAGACATTTAAGTTGAAGATTATATGTTAATTTCAGCAGGTAAAATTATGAGTCACTAGTTATACACAATGATAAATTACTTTAACAATTTTTTAGTACAGAAAATGTCAACATATACAGAAGTACAGAACAACACAAAGAACCCCCAAGTATCCGTCATTTAGCTTCTCCAATGATCATACCCTAGACCACTATTACTTCCTTGATACTGCCAACAATTTACACCCTGTTGCAACACCACATTCTTTTGAAACAAACCCCAGATATCATGTCTAAAAGACTCTGGATTAAAAAACTTAATCATAATACTATTATCATAACAAAACACCAAAGTTCAATAAAAGTAATGTTTTCTTGGTATGATCGAATATCCAATCAATCACCAGTGTGTACCACTACTTACAGCCCATCAAGTGAATGAGTTTAGGCCTGCATTTATATGCCTCTTATTCAAACTCAAGACACAGAAGGATTCCAAATTCTAAGCCACTCCTGAGATGCAAGTTAACATTTGGGTATATTAAATAAATGGAAGGATTCCCCAATAGTCACCTGCCATGCCTAAAGAGATAACAGTTTCCAAATTTTGCAGGAACTACACAGACAATATGTTGGTTGTACTTAATTTGACGAAAGACGTGACACTATTAATAATCATCACAATTTTTTTTGGATGGACCTTTATGAATCTGTGGAAAACTAAAAATACACTTAGTCAACTTCGGCTGCCATAACAAACTACCATAGAGTAGGTGGTTTAAACAACAGAAATTTATTCCTCACAGTTCTAGAGGCTGGGAAGTCCAAAACTAAGGTGCTGGCCATTTCAGTTCCTGGTAGGAAGCTCTATTCCAGGCTTGCAGATGGCCTCCTCACTGGGTCCTCACATGGCCTTTCCTCTGTGCTTCTGAGCTCCAGCTGGAAAAGATCTCTCTCATCCTCTTCTTATAAGGCCACAAACCCATTATAAGGGCCCCACTATCATGACCTAATTTAACCTCAATTATCTTACAAAGGCACCATCTCCAAATACTATCACATTAAGGGTTAGGAGTTATGAATATTTTGGGGGAAGAGGGGGAGACACAAACATTCAGTCCATAACAAGCCTACAAATTTGTAAAATGATTTAGAAGTGCCAACAGGACCTAATGTATAGAACAGGGAACTATATTCAATATCTTGTAATAACCTATAATGGAAACCTGACACATTGTAAATCAACTATACTTCAATTTAAAAAAATGTAACAAAAACAAAAAAAGTCTGAAAAGCCAGTAAGCTAGCATACCATATTGAACTCTGTTTTTTCCTCTGTAAATTACCTTGGCTCCAAGTAACTGAGATTATCATTCCTGGAAATCTTTCTTCACACTCTAACATAAACCCCAGAGCAGGTGGACCCCACAGCCTAACAGCTCTATTTCCTCCCTCCCTGTGCCACTTCAGCACTGAAGCAAAATTAAATAAAAATCATTTTCAGCTCCTATCATATCAGGGGAATTTTCCATGAAATGAGTAACTCCCTCTCTCTTACCAGGTTGATTCTCTGTAATTCAAACAAAGGCTGAAGGATCTTTTTAGATACTGCTAAGCTTGCAAATTTGCCACACACACACACACACACAAAAAGAGTAGGTGGAGCTGTTTGTATTCATTCTTGGCACTTTTCCAGGTTTTTGCTGGCTGCTTCCACTGCATAAGCAGCCATGTTTTTACTAGTCGTGGGTATGTAGCTGCAGGATCTGCAGCAAATAATTTGTGTCCTGAACAAACTGTGTAAACCAAATGTCATTTCCCCCAGTTTAACCAAATGATTCTGTTACTGGTCCTGAAAATATTAGGTAGGACTTGAAATAATCTACCCTTCAAAAGTTCACAGGGAAATATCCAAAAATTCGGTAATACTCTAGTCTATCAGCAATGCTGTGGAGAAACATTTGGTACATGGAGGGCAATATGGCAGTACCTATTAAAATTAAAAATACACATATGCCCTTTTGCAGAGTAATTCCAGTCTGGGAACTGAGATGAGACATGCTTAAATATACAAGAAAAGATGTGTGTACAACGATACCCATCCAAGCACTAATTAGAATATAAAAGATTAGAAACTCATGTTCTGGACTTCCCTGGTTGCGCAGTGGTTAAGAATCCACCTGCCAATGCAGGGACATGGCTTTGATCCCTGGTCCGGGAAGATGCCACATGCCATGGAGCAACTAAGCCCATGTGCCACAACTACTGAGCCTGCAGGCCACAACTACTGAAGCCTGTGCTCCTAGAGCCCGTGCTCCACAGTAAGAGAAGTCACTGCAATGAGAAGCCCACGTAATGCAACTAGAGAAAGCCTGTATGCAGCAGTGAAGACGTAACGCAGCCAAAAAAAAAAAGAAAAAAGAAAAAAGAAACTCATGTTCTTCAATTGGATAATGACTGGTTAAATAATCTGCAGGGGTAAGAAAAAAGGATGCATTTTATGCATTTATACGGAAAATCCCAAGATGCCTTAAGTGCAAAGTGCAGAATATTGTATACGGTATCCTCCCTTTTATATGAAAATGGGGAAAAATAACATGTAAAGGCATGAAAATAATTACACGTATAAGCATGAAGAAAAACTCTTGAAAAATACACAAGAAAGTAAGAGTAGAGGTTACCTTGCGGGTGGGAAATGTATAGATGGAAGACAGTGATGATGTTTAAAAAGTTTTTTGCACCTGTGGGTGGATTATCTATTTTAACAAATCTGGCTGGAGGCTGTAACCAACCAACAATTATTAACTGCCCACTGCCTTAAAACAGAAAGAAAGAAAATCAGGTTGCCCAAATGCAACCTTTACTCTGGGGTGTAAAATATAAGGTTGAGTGAAGTGGCTGTGTCTAACCAATTCCTGGAAATCAAAGTTCTCGGTGCTCCTAAGCGATTCTGAGATCAGTGACTATGCCAAAGAGTTTCACTTGCTTATTGGAGGTCTTCTCTAGAACTTGGAAAGAGGGAGTAGATAAAGACAGAAGACATCATGCTCCTGCAATCAAGTTAAAATTCCTCAACAGTCTGTTTTCCAAAAACGCACACATTATTCATCTGTAAATCTAAAAACACACAGTAAGAAACCAGTAATTGTATTGTGGCGGAACATTCTTTTACTTATTTTTAATGTTAAGATGCTATTCTAAGAGTAAATAGTTTTAGTAAACCTAGTAGGGAAAAGTCTTCCTTGTAGATACAGTGGATTACTCTAAATTTTGAGGAGATATTGCTGCTTTCCAAAAGGCAAGTGTTTATCACCAGCAAAATTATCTTTCATTCTAAGTTATAATGTCCATGGCTGGCAAAGCCATCTTGATCTTTTCCCTTAAAATTTCAGGTGACTGAAAATGCCCTGTGAACAGTGAACACTATTATATAACATTTCCGCGTTTTCCAATGTGAAGGACCCATACCATTGGTGATATGCGAGATGGTTCTTGGCAGTATGCGAACAAAGCAGCAAACAACAATGAATCACGTATGAGTTATTCCCGTTTCTTTCATGCTTTGGCATGATTTAACGCACTTGGCAAAAAAGTATCTAGCTAGGCTTTAATAACTGACTTTGTTTTCATTATACTAGTTTTCACAGTTACCACCTTGACTTTTTTCTTATTGCCAGAGGTCTAGAACACTAATGTTTGTCTGGATTAACCATGCTCACAGAAGCACAACAAATATGACAGTACAGGCACTGCTTTATGTTCCAGAAACCCTTGGTCGCAAATCACAAAAATCCAATGGTCTTTTCTCAGGGCATATCTTTCCTTGACTCAAATTCTCCCCATGGACTTAGATACTTGGCTCTACAGGCATGGTGTATTGCACCATACAAGCTGGAGTCAAGCTGGTTCTAAACGCTGGTTCTTTACCTTACTGTGAGTCTACAAAGTCAGTCTACCAAATGAAGCTCAACTGGCTACCCTGGAATTTGAGGGGAATAAACGAGATAACAAATAGAGAACAGCTGGCACACAGTTCAACTGGTGCTCAGTAAGTGCGGATTTCCTCTTTTTCCTTTACCTCTCTCCTTCTTTGTCCTCAGTACTGTTTTTCTATATTCTCTTCCAATGATTGTATTCATGCCCATGGCTTTAATTATTACCCTTATGTGGGTAATTTCTAATTTCTATCACCAATTCTGACACTTTTTTCAGAGTACCAAAACTTAGGTTCTAAATCTGTTTGAAAATTCCACCTTGATGTTCTGGCATGATCTTAAACTCAACACGTATAAAATAGAGTTTAAATAAAATCTTTCTCCAAATCATTTAGTTCATGCTATCACCATAACCTCCATCACTCAGACTCAAAATATCAATCATCCTAACTCCTTCCCCCTTTCCCATCACATCCAATTGAACATCAGTAAAAATTTTATATGACATTTTAATAGCTTACGAAGTGTTATAAACAAAACAAAAATGTATGTTTTATCAAACTCCCCTCAGCCCCAGGTGGGAAAAATGATATTAAGGCAAGTTAGGAGATACACCCAGGTCATTAGCTAGAGAGTGGTTAGTCTAGATGAAAAACCAGTTAAGTCCTGAACTTGGGACTCCTCACTCCAATTGCTATGCTCTTTCACCATCTCATACTGCTTCAAGTTTTGCAGCGTTTTTTTGCATCTGTCTCTCCTCTCCTTCACCACTGCCAACCCCAGAATTCAAGCCTGCCTTATCTTTCACATCCGTAACGCTTGGCTCAGTAAGGTAATAGTTGGTAGTCTGTATCCAGCATGGGATATTTTTTCTAACTTGTTAACTTCAGCAAAAATTTTAAAACCATGAAATATATAATACATATACTGAAAAGTCATCCACCTCAAAACTGACAGCTCAATGAATCACAAAGTGAACACCTATGCAACCCCCACTCACGTCAAGAAACAGAACGCTGCTAGCACCCCAGAAGCACCCCTACATACCCTCCCAAGCATTACTCCCCCACCCAAAGCTAATCATTTCCTTTCTTTTCTTCATAGATTTTACTACCTAAACCTGTATCCCTAAATCTAGTTTGGTTTCATGTGTTTTCTTGAACTGTGAATTTTCCAAAATGGCTATACCAATATACATTCCCACCAACAGTGTAGTTTCATTTGTTCCAATACTTGACATTTTGTTTTCCATTTTAGCCATTATTGTGGGTGTGCCACAGTATCTCATTGTGATGTCAATTTGCATTTCCCTAATGATTACAGAAGTCGAGCACCTTTACATGTCTATTGGCCATTTAGATATCCTCTTTTGTGAAGTGACTTTAAATCTTACCAATTTTTCTGTTGGGTTGTCTCTATTTCTTACTGATTTGTGGGAGTCTATAAATTCTGAATGGCAGCAAAACAGACATATTTCTATTGTAGAAATGAATGCATTTGTTGGATGCTATTAGAATACCACTAACTCCTCTTACTCTGCAGAACCCCAAATTCACTAATGACCCTCTGGGAGGTAATGCAGTCAACTTTGTGCATTCTCTCTAAACCAATGTAAAGTTATTGTGCCATGGAATCTGCTAGATACTTGGAATATAATGTCAAAAAAAGTGATTAGGGACAACAGCTTTGAAAAGAGACCTGTATTGGAATCCTGTCTCTAACATTTACCAGCTTGGTGACTTTACATAAGTTATTTAAACTGTTTTAGCCTCAGTATCCTCTTTGGAAAAATGAGGCTAATAATACCTATTTTAAGAGTTGTTATGAGGGTTAAATGAGACAATAATATGTAACAGGTTTTGCATAGTGGCTGGCAAACAGGAACATTTAATAAGTGGTAGCCATTATAAATTTGGTTATTTCCATGTAGCCTGCCATTTCGGTATAGTGGGAGAAACTGAGTAGATGTCCATTCCCCTCTTAGCCATTATAGTTCTCACTATAAAGTTAAAAAAAAAAAGGCACTGGGTTTAGATTAGTCTTCTGGGAACTTGGTCCTTCTGACTCCCTTCATCAGAGTGTCTCTAGAGCAGTGCTTCAAAAATAATCTGTGGTGGGCTTCCCTGGTGGCGCAGTGGTTGAGAGTCCCCCTGCCGATGCAGGGGACACGGGTTCGTGCCCCGGTCCGGGAAGATCCCACATGCCGCGGAGCGGCTGGGCCCGTGAGCCATGGCCGCTGAGGCTGCGCTCCACCACGGGAGAAGCCATAACAGTGAGAGGCCTGCGTACCGCAAAAACAAAAACAAAAGCAAAAATAATCTGTGGTGAAAGATCATAGACACTTCTATAAAATATAAAAATAAATTAACTAGAGAAGGGAAATAAAACAAAGGCATATACAAGATACAACAATACAAGCCCCCAATTTTTATTAGAACCATAAACATAAAATTAGTGTAACACTAATTGCTATAAAAGTTTCTAAATTCTTACTCTCGATTTCTGTAAATGCCTTGGACCAGTAACAAAGGGTTTAGAGACTGGAGGTGGCCTGTGGCCCATACTTTCGGTAGCACTGCTCTAGCACACTGACAAAAATCAGACTTCTGAATTTGAAGGGTTGAGGTAGGTCCTAGAATGTGGAGACTCTACTGAAGGGTTGCTCTTGGTCCTGAGTCATCAGTTGGTCGCCTACTGGACTTTTTCTAGCCTTAAGCACAACGCTGTGTCACTCCTCTGCTTAAAAACGACCCACTGTTCCCTCTGTCTTAAAGGGTAAGATCCCAATCCTTTAACATGGCATCAAAGGCCTTCCAGGCTGGTTCCACACAACTTTTTTGGTCTGATTTTCCACTATTCTTTATTCTAGTAGACCTGCACTGTCCAATATAGTAGCAACTAGCCACAAGTGGCCATGGAGCAGTTGAAATGTGGCTAATTTAGGAAGTAAAATTTTAATCTTAACTTTAATTTAAAATAAAAAATCTTATACATAATTCCATTACTGCAAAACTTTTGAAATATGTTTGGAATGATTCGAGTATGTGAATCTACTTTTTCAGCTGTAAATTTTATGAAATCAATTATCGTGGTATGCTATAAATGTAAAAAACAACCAGATTTTGAACACTTACTTGGTAATGAGAAAAAGAATGCAAAATATTTAATACTTTTAAATATTGATCACATATGAAATGATACTATTTTGGATATATCGGGTCAGATAAGATTTTTAAAATTTTTTTGTTTTCTTTCACTTTAATGTGGCTACTGTAAAATTACATATGTGGCTTGTATTATATTTACATTGGACAGTGTTGGCCTAGACAATCATGCCCCAAACCTAGGAATCACTCTTGATTTTTCCCTTTCCCTGTTTGATTCATTAGCAATATAGGTCGGGTCTAATCACAAAATATATCTTCAATGCATCCACTTTATCTCTACTGTTACTATCCATGTTACTCCATACCTTAAAACCCTTCAGTGGCTTCTAGAGCTCTGAAACTTACCAAGGCTGCAGACTTCATCTTCTACCATTCCTTTCTTTGCTCTCTAGACTTTAGCCACATTGCCTTTCTTGCTTTCTCACCAAAGATTTTGCCTTACTATTCCCTTTGGTCTTGAACACTGCCCTCAACTTATTCCCATTCAGGTCTTAGCTCAAAGAATACCTTCTCAGAGAGGCCACTTTCTTTTCTGGCTGTGCCACACGGCTTGCCAGATCTCAGTTCCCCAACCAGGGACTGAACCTGGGTCACAGCAGTGAAAGCCCAGAATCTTAACCACTAGGCCACCAGGAAACTCCCAGAGAGGCCATTTCTGAACAATCTTCAAAATTATGCCTGCTCTCTCTTCCCAGAGAAATGCTTCATCCAAATACCCTTTTATTCTCTTCATAAAGGATATTATGTGATATTACCTTTCCCCTTCTTTTATAAAACTTGTTTATAGTCTGTTCCCTCCACGGAAACAGGAGCAGGAACCTTGTTGGTCTTGTTCCTGCTTAATCTGTTCTAATGTGTAGAACAGTGCCAGTGACAGTTGCTCTCGAGACAACTTACATGAAAGAATACCTAAGTGCCTACTAGACATACAATCTCAGTGAAGACATCCTCCTAAATGCTCCCTCAACACACTTGGGAGTCATCTTTGACATCTTTTCAGTCATTCCGTATCCAGTCAACCAAATCACCAAGCTCTCAACATCTTTGGTCATATTCTTCACTCCTGTTTGCCACTATCTCAGTCCAAGTCATTACTCTCTCATAGACTGCTGTTTTCTCCAAACTGTTTTCTTTGCCTCTGACTTCTGCATGACAGTGATCTGTCTAAAATACAAATCCAATCTGATTATGCTTCTACTTAAAATCTTTCAATGCCATCCTCTTAGCTCTCAAAAGCTAATTTCTGCAAATGGCATTCAAGGCCTTTATGACTAGACCTCTTCAGACACATCTTTAGGCATTCCTGAAAAAGCATTATCTTCTTCGCCCAACAATTTCTCCAGAGTTTTCCTTTTAACCTTTGCATTTGTTGCTTCACCTGTCTGGAAGGTTCTTCCCCGACTCCCTTATTAAAGCTAATTGCTTCTCCAGTCCCATTCCATGCCTCCCTGACAGGTAAGTAAGGGATTCCTCCTATGTAAAATTTCACAGCATTCAGCAGTTTACCCTCATTATACTACTGATGATGCCTACTTACTTGTCTGCATTCTACAGCATAAGATTAATGAGGGCAAGGATTCTACAACAACCATTAGCTGAATGTTTACTCAGATAAACTCAATGTTAAAGAGAAGCATGTGACTATCGAAAGAAGCACTGAAAATATTAAATTGAAAGAAAAATACAATACGGTTCCTATGCCATTCACTTTGTTTCTATTTTAGGCACAACGCTTTAATAAGTTACATAAAGACTTTATAAATCTCTACATCAATAACACAAAAGGGTAAGTGGAGAAAGACTGTTTATCTGAGGCCACCCCAAATCTGTAGACAACATGTTATTTCATTTGTTTGTAAACTCTTCTAGATTAAAATCTTGGCACTCTCTCACATATTCCCAATTCCTAAATATAGGAAGCCAAAAACTGTACGGTTAGAAAGTTGGAAAAGTCATTCCCAGGCTCATCTGTTAAAAACATTACCAGTGTGGTGGGTATTTTAGCAAAATCATCACAAGTAATTTAAACTCCTAAGACTCTTACTTTGTAAATCACCATCCACAAATAAACTTTTGCTGCTTTCTTAATAAAATACAACACAACAAAAATCTTGACATTTCAGCCACGGAAAAACAAGACTTCTACCTCTGAGGTGACAGTAATCCAAGGGAATTCGGCGAGCAGTTACGAAAGGTCTACGAAGTATAAGGCATCAAAAGAATGTTTAAGAAAAAAAAAAAGGCGGGGGGTGGCAACAGGAATATGTACATTTTCGTCACGAACTTGATTTGCTCAGTTTAGGTGAAGTGGAGAAATAACATCCGTAGTTCCTCCCCTTGTACCTCAACAGCGACTCCTGTCCCAGTCAGCCTAGTGGAATCTAGGGCGGCTTCAAGTTAAATCCTAGCTTTCTCACTGCCCTTCCGTCTCCCAAGACTCTGCTAGATGTCTCAGCTTAATCTGGAAGGAGTCAGGATTCCCCACCTCTCAGCTTTCATGCCGAAGACATAACGTTAGCACACGCACTTCAGCCTCCCACTCCTAGCCCCGCAGAAAGTGGCGGGAAGGCTAGGTGGCCGGCCTGCAGCCCCGCCGCGCACATGGCCGGCCGCAGCTCCTACCCCCGTGCCGCGCAGGCGCCGGGCGAGCCGGGACTTGCGGTCGCCGACAACGGATCATTCCGCCGCTTTCTTTGTGTCGCTCAAGTTCTAGAGATGGCATATTTTCCTCCCCTTTGTTAAAAAGAAAAACCAGGCCGTCTCGCCCCCTTCCTCCCGCCGGAATGGGATCGGGGAGTGGGTGGGAGAGGGCTCTGCTGACCAGGGCAGGGGCGGAAAGGCTCAGAAGAGGGGCTGACGAGGGCCGGGTACGGGAGGGATGCTGGGAGCTTTGACTCACTCGCACACCATGTGTCCCTCCGCGCGCAGCACGGGGGACTTTTCGGTGGGGATTTTGGGCGCCGACCAGACGCGGCATTTTCGGAAAATAGCGCCTTGTGCAGCTGAAGCGCTTTGTGTTTAGCTGGGCCGCGTCAGCCCGGCCGGGTACGAGGCGCCTCGGGTCCCCGAACCACCTCCTGCGGCTCCCCGGTCGCCGCTCCCGAAGCTTTTCCAGGTCAGTGCGGGTCTGTGTAGGGCCCTGTTACCACCGGATGTGGAAGTTGATCTCTTCGCTGGTAAAAAATAATTCCACTTCCCCCGGAACCCAGATCATCCCCGCGATTTCCTGTTTATTGCATTAAGGCGCCGGGTTTCCGGGGCTCTTGGCCCCGCTTATTCCGCGGGGGTCGGCGGGGTCGGCCTGGGCCCCCGCTCCGCCCGCGCCGCCGGCGCGCTTTGTCCGCTCGCACCCCGCTTCTGGGAGGGGCGGGCAGACATGGTGGCGGCCGCCGCCCCCTCCTCGGCCTTGGCGAGCTGCAGCCTCCCCGCGGCTCATAGCCCGGCCGGTCCCGAGCGGCCGCCCCGGGGCGGAATGGGGTCGGGCTGGGGCTTCGGGGGCTCTGCGGGAGGCGGGCGAGGGAGGGAGGGAGACAGGCAGGCAGGCGCGGCACGGCCTTGGCGCCCGCCGCCCCGGGAGCCGCCGCTCTCTTTGTCTGGGCGGCCTGATCGCACCGCCTGGCTCAACGGAGCGGGGAAGGGACGGCGGGGGCGGCCGGCTTCGGGTGAGCTGTGCTGCTGGGCCCGCGGGGCCGGGTGGCGCTCGGGCCGCGGCGGGAGCGGCCGGCCCGGACAGGGTTAACGGGAGCGCCCGGCCGGTCCTGCGCTGGGCCGCGCCGTCGACTGCCTCGGCCTTGGGGACTCGAGTCCCTGAGGGGACGAAGCCAGCCGCTCAGGATGCTGGGCACTTCTGTTCTTGGGACTTAGCCGCCGGGATCTGTGGGTGCAGGGCCTCGGGGAAGAAGTTGGGAATTTTGCCAGGTCATTTCTGCCTGGGCACAGTTAATCAGTGTGTATTTAGTGTGTTTCGTTGAAACTCTCCTACCGTGTTGAACCAGCGTGCCTAGCCTCAACAGTGCATCGTGAAAACTGAAACCAAAGGAACGATATAGGCCTGCTTTGTGTGTGTTTTCCGACTTGAAGCCTGTTTTCAGTACACAGACTGTTGCTTTAAAGCTGATTGGACTGTGGCGAACAGACATCTGTTCAAAGGAGGGGCAGAGACCACAGTACTTCTGAAGGGGGCTTGGTAATATGGAAATATTTTAAGTGCTGTCTCTGGACAGTGATTTGCTGTCTCAATTCAGGCAAGTTACTTTCTGAAGTAGTTTTTATTTGGAAAATGTTTTGATGTAGTGAGTAAATGATCCTTGTACAGTAGTTTGCCATCCCAGAATTAAAGAAGCACCATAGTTTATTATGCAGAAGTTCGTGGTCAGAAGTTCTTTTTGCAGATATTTATCTCACACATAGACCCAGCCAGCTTACTTTAAATTTCTTCTCGTTGACTTGTAACCATCGACCTTGACACTTCCACTTTCAGGCTCAGATTTTGAATTTAAGGAAACTAAAGACGGCTTTATCTTTTTTCTTTTCTCTCTTTTGAAGTATCTATTTTTCCAAAAATAACAAAAGAAAAATCCATTGCATGTTCACATCAGTGACCTTTTAGGCAAGAGTGACATTGTTTTGCATTTCTGCAAGTCTTTAATATCAGGTTTAACAGAAGATAGCTAGATTCTTAAACCTACTTCTGCATTCAGTCTGATGTGGTGTCACACCATGTAACCACTGGAAAACACTGTATGCTCATGCCTTTTTTAAAAAACTAAAAAATGTGTCGTTTCTATCTTCTCACAAGTCAAATCAGGATGTTATTATACAAGACACACTTAAAAAATATGGATGAGAAGGTTGATTCCTGTGCTTTTTTCTTGGACTCCAACTTTTTTTCAGTTTGAGATTTAGAACATTTGAAAAAATTTTAAGTGATTAAACTTAATTTTTAATTCCACAACTTATTTTTAATGATGTACACAAACCATGAATTCCGTGTTAGATTTGCTTGTGAAAACTTGTATGTAAATGTAATTTTTGAAGATAGGACACTTTCAAAGCAATATAGGAGTGCCAGATTTAAAAGGAATCCTGCAGTGAAACCTTTGGTGAAACAGTGCTTTTGTATTGTAGTGTGTATACAAACTTAGAGTTAACTGTCTGTAACTTAGAGTTCGAATTGTCTATCTCTTTGAATCAATCTGGGTTTTCTAGGTTGGGGGGCAATTATATTGTAGTTGTGTGAAAATTTAAGGCCATACTTACTTTGGTTTAATGGTTTTGAAATGAAGCTAAATTCACTTCTAGTTGTTCTGTGAACTTTAGTCTGATTCTGTCAGTCTGTAGTTCTGTTCCATCAACAGGAAGCATCTGGTCATTCTTCATGTAATTGTTAGAAAATGCCAGGTATATTTTTGATGTTTGCTATTCAAATGAAAATAAATAGATTGGATCTTGGTTTGTCCCCCCTACCCTCAACTCTAAGATATATTTGTAATGGGCCTCATTGTCGATAGAATGGACTTTTTTTTTTGGCCCTTGAGTACCTCAAGTTAGGAATAGTAACAAGTAAAGCAAACAAGTCGTTTAGGGATTCAGAAGTCATTGCAAGAAATTTTGACTCATGAATTAATTTTGAGGGTGCAGTGCCCTTTTGCAAGTAGCTTGAGTGTGGATGGGCTCCATCTCTTCTCTGCAATTGCTAAAAAACTGAAACAAAACCTTAGTGTTCAGGGCAACTCAGTTTTCTAATGACTCATTTCTTTGGTTCCAGAGCTTTCCAACTAGTAATCATATGTTTCTACAGCACTAACGTGTCTACCTTAGGACAACGATAATTAGTATTATACTTTTTCTGAAGATGTTTGTTCCATCATGCTCTCTAGAAGGTCAATTTATTAGTATTAGTGCCTATGTGTTACCTCATAATGTTGACAACGGTGCTCTGCACAGAGGAGATGCTTTGGTGCAGTCAACTGTCATTTCAGTCGTTGGTGGGCTAGTGCACTTTTATTTGGGCTGAGTATGTCCATAATGTAAGTGTAGAGGCTTAAGCATGAAGTGATTTCTCCACTGAAGGTAAATCCACATGCAGGGCCATTGATCTAGATTTCTAGAAATAGAAATCTAAAACTCTTAGCCCGAGTTCTCTTACCTTCTAATGGGAATGATTATAAAGGTTGGCAGTTAGGGCCCAAGATGCTAATGCACAAATAGAGAGTGTGGAAAAGACTTGATCATTTTAACTGTACATTTAATAAGAATCAACACATAATTTTTTTTAAAGTAAATGTCATTTTGAAGTTGGTAGAACAGCATATAGAAAGAGCAAGGTGTTAGCCCCACTTTACTTTTTACTAGTTGTGTTATACCTGGGGTATTATGTCAGATTTTCAGGTAGCATATATCATATTGTAAGTGGGACCTTGCATCAATCAGTTCTCAAACTTTGTATCAGAATCACCTGGAGAGCTAATTAAAAAAAACCATGGAGGCCCAAGCTTAAGTAAGAGGAACTGGGCCACTCTGTTTTTCTCACATTCCTTAGGTGACAGACAATCAGGTTTAAAAACCACAGAACTATAGAACATAGCCAGAGAATTCTGATCATGGGGGAAATGGAAAGGAGAAAAAGTTGAAAAACTGTGATGTTTGGCCCAAAAAAAAGGAGCTCATCTAAGAAATGATAGTATTTAAATATTTGGAGGTCTGTCACACAGAAAAATCAGGTTTGATTTGACAAGAAAGAAGTAGGATCAAGGGGTAGAAGTTAGAAGGAGGCAGATTTCAGCATTCTTCCAAGAAAAATTTCCTCAAAACAGTAAAAATATAATGTGTTGTTTTGGGTGGCAGGCTGTCCCCTCCCACTGACAGTGTTAAAGTTAGGGATTCAAGGGTAGAGGAAATGATGTGCTGAATGAGGATTTGGGCCAGGTTTCGTTAAGTTCCCTACAAACTGAGATTTTATGAAATCCGTCTAGGTTTGCAGGTACAAAAGTGGAAGAGCAAAAGGTAATTGAAACAAGCTGGTTAGCTTAACTGGATCATAGTTTTTATTTTCTTGGATAAAGAGAAATGAGTATTAAGTGAGAGAGCTATTTGATGAAGGTTTTAAACCCAGCTGTGATTTGGCAGATTCAAAGCCTGAAAAATAGGCATACCTTCTGATGTGGAAATTCCTATTTAAATGAATTTATTTTGGGGTAGTAAAGATATGCCAATAAATTGGTAGCTGTTTACATACCAATTGCAGCATTGTTGATAATAAAAGCTGTATATTGACACATTTGACCCTCCTCCCCATATTAATAATGTAGTAGGTTATATTATCCCCCATTTTTCAGAAGAGAAAACTGAGGCATAGAGAAATTAGGTAGCTTGCCCAAGGTAGCAGAGTTAGTAATATAGAGCATGGACTTGATTCCACACAGTTTGACTCCCAGAGCCGGTGACTCAATGCTGTGGAATTATAAACAACTTAAATTATTTCACAGTGATTGTTAGCATACATCCCTACAGTGGGGTACTGCCTAGCCATTAAAATGATGGTTAGAAGAATAAAAACATGAAATTATGTCTTGGTGTATGTTAAGTGAAAAAAGTAAATTTAAAAACATGATTTTATTTTGATTAAATAACATACATTGATATCTGGAAGGAAATGTGCCAAACTGTTAAGTGGTTATTTTTGAGTGTAAATTTATAGGTGATTATTTTCTTTTTACTTATACAAATTTTCTTACTTCTACAATGAATATGTATTATTGTATATTGCTTGTGGTTAAAAAGATATTAAGGTGTTATATTTCAATAAAAAATTAAAAATATTAGCATAAGCTGAGGAGTTTGGATTTTATACTGTGCAGTTTATGCAAGTTGACTAAGGAATTGCACATAAATGAGAATTTGTAAGTGCATGAAGTGTTCTGTATTTAATGAACACATGAAGTGTTTGAATCTTTACCATTCTAAAAGTAATACGTTGATTGAATAGAGAAAAATATCACTGACTCCTACCACCCTACTATAATCAGTTCTATATTTTGTTAATGTTTTCTTCACCTTAAGTGTAATATTTTAAATGTTGTATTCATCCCAGCTTAGTCACTCTCTGGCTCTGTGACTTGCTTAATCTCTCTGTGCCGCACTTTCCTCCTTTGTAAAATTTGAATAATTATGATAACTACCTCATGGTGCTTGGAAGGATTAAATGAGTTACTGCATATAAAGTGATCAGAACAGTGTCTGACACATGGTTAATAGTTCAGTAAATGTTAGCAATTATTGTAGGATCATAGTCAACTAAAACCCTGTGGTCTAATAGGTTTTGGAATTAAGAATTTTTTAGATATAGCTAAGGTAGTGTTATGTAACCTTTCAACAGTCCAGTGCAGTAGCCTTCTTAAAACAAGTTACTATTTCTGCAGCAAAATGTAAGAATGTTTACACTAAATGGGGAAAATAAAGGCTATAAATAGCTTCATGTCAGTTTCGGTAAGGTTTCACTGCCAAATGCATTATTTTGGGTTTCAGAGCTGTTTTTTGGTTTTGGAATTGCAGTTAAGGAACCTGTGGAATTTACTCAATTTTGAGTCCTATTTTATTTTAATATTAAAACATTTTTAATATTAAAGCATGTCTAGGAGGTCTAAGATCAAGGTGCTGGCATCATTGGGCTCTGGTGAGGACCCTCTTCCGGGTTGCAGACTTCTCTCTTGTATCCTCACATGGTAGAAGGGGCAAAGGGACCTCTCCCAGGTCTTTTTATGAGAACATTAATCTCATTCGTGATCTGCCCTCAAGACTTAATCACCTTCCAAAGCCCTCACTTCCAATACCATCACTTTGGGCATTAGGAGTTCAACATAAAATTGAGGGGTGGGGAGACACAAGTATTCAGACCATAGCATACAGTATGGTGTGTAAGTGAATGATCTAAAAAATTTCTTACATCCTAACTGGCTCTTGTGAACTTTGATCTTTGCGATTACTCCACCTATGTTCCTTTATCTATTTTTTCCATAGGGACCCTCAATTTCTCTCCCTTAGCTTATGCATTATATGTAGCCTGAACTTGCATCAGTCACTTTTTCATATTTTACTGGGCTCCTGTTGTCAAATTTTCCTACCCATCTATTTCCTCTGTTCTTCCTCATAGGTCACAGTGTATTTGTGGAGGAAGGTGGGTAATTATGAAAATTTTTGGCCACTATAAATTTATGCTGGACAGATCCAATGGACGCTCGCTACTTAGCAATCACTTTATTAATCTAATATTTTGCTTTTGTCTCATATATCTTCCTCTCTTTCAGAAGGTGCCATTGACTTCTACTTAATTGAAAAAGAAAATAGAATACAAGCTTGCATTTTTTTTGTTTTGTTTTCACCATGACAAATCTCTATTCTTTCACCTTATTTTGTAAACTGAACGGAAGAGGAATCTTGCTGCTATACTTAACTTTTCCTCTGATCACTTTGACGGTTATCTCCAGGGGTTTTTCCTCCTTACCTTCAAGTATATACAGACTTCCATATTTTGGGAGAAAAAAATAAACTTTGATTAACTATTGCTACTGTTCTTTCTAGATATCTTCCTCATTTCTCTTTTTTATTTCAAAAATTTTAAGATCTTAGTTAAAATTTCTGCCCTCAGCTCTTGCTGCCCTCAGCCCTTTTACTACTTCTTCCCTAACTTACTGCAGTTTTGTAATGACATTACATGTGAATGTGACGTACTCAGACTGTTGCTTCAAAGGACATCCTTTTTTCCAATGGTATTGGCTTCATCCTGATTTTATTCAGTTAGTGTATATGTGTTACTGTTGACTTCCACCTAGGCTTCTTAACTTTCTTTCCTTGCTTTTCATGTTAGTGTGCATCCTGATTTTCTGGCTACTATGTTTATTTATTTATTTTTGGTTGTTGTTTCATGATCCTCTTAACCACGGTCGTTATTCTTCTCAGTACTTAGCCCTCTGCTCACCTCTCTTTGTCTCTTCTCCATGGATGTTTTATATGTTTATATGTTCATCAGTGTGTACTCTCCAGGTTTGTATCTCCAGTGGTTTACTGAATACTTCCATTGAGAGGCTCAAGGAATTTCCTTCACTTTTTGATTTATTATTACCCACTTTCCACCTACTCTGTTTTTCTTTGTTTTATCATCATACTTAAATCTTTTTTTTGCTTAATTAATTTATTTTATTTATTTTTGGCGGCATTGGGTCTTCGTTGCTGCGCATGGGCTTTCTCTAGTTGCAGCAAGCAGGGGCTACTCTTTGTTGCGGTGCACGGGCTTCTCATTGCAGTGGCTTCTCTTGTTGCGGAGCATGGGCTCCTGAGCGCAGGCTCAGTAGTTGTGATGTGCAGCCTTAGTTGCTCTGCGACATGTGGGATCTTTCCGGACCAGGGATCGAACCCGTGTCCCCTGCATTGGCAGATGGATTCTTAACCACTGCGCCACCGGGGAAGTCCCCATGCTTAAATCTTAAAGTTGTCTGTGATACATGTTTCTCCTTTATTTTGTATATCCATCAGTCAGCATGATTCTTTAGATTACTCTTTACTGGATCTCTGTTTTTGGGATTCTGCATTGCCTGTTATTTGCCCTTTCTAACTTTAGAGTCACCTTCCTCCAATCCATCCTTCATATGGCTGCCAGAATAATTTTCCTAAAAATTTTTTTGAACCCATTGCTGCTAAACCTAAGCAGTCTGAAGAGAGAACATGTACTGTTGACCTTTGCACTCTGCATTGTGCCAAGCAAAGTGAATTGAACTTGTGTTGAATAAATGTTTGAATGGATCACCGTTTGCTCAAAACATAGAACGACTCCCAATTGTCTGCAGGATAAAGTCCAAACTCTACTTTCTGGCTTTCAGATCTTTTCATATTACAGTCTGCTTCTTCAACCTTATTCTTTACTCCTTAACATTACCAAGGTAGTATTTCCTCTCTGTACTACACCATGCTTAAGCATAACTCTATGTGTTCTTCTTTTCCTTTTCCTTGCTTGTCAAAACCTATTCAGCTTAACAGTGCTCTGTGCCAGGCACTGTTCTAATCTCTGGTGTTACCGTAATGAACAACACAGAAGACAAAGTCTATTTTCTTGAAGCTGTCATTCAGGGTGGGGGGAGAGAGGGCACAGTAAACAAATGTCAGGTGGTAATGAGTGCAATGAAGAGTAAAACTGGATAAGGGGATAGAATGGTGGGAAGTGGCTCCTATTTTAGGTGGTCAGAAAGCTTCTCTCTTTGGGTGTCCTGAAATGAGGGAGTAAATCATGCAGTTATCCAAGTAAAGTGCTTTCTAGTCAGAGGAAACAACCTCTCCAAGATCCTAAGCTGGGAACATGTTTGGCTTGTTTGAATAGTTACTAAGACCTGACCTTTGTCTCAGCAACCCTACTTAAGGGAATTTATCCTACAGTTATATGAAGTGAAATGATGCATCTACAAACTTATTAATTGCAGTGTTGTTTATAATAGCAATAATGTCCACCTGTTATAAACAGGCATATCCACACAATAGCATACTAAGCAGCTATACAGAAAGTGAGGAAGCTCTCTATGAACTAATAGGAAAAGATCTTCAGGATGTGTTAAGTAAGAAAAGCAAGTGCAGAACAGTGTATATAGTAATGCAATCTTTTGGTAACTATAGAAATACTGGAAGGATACCCAAGAAACTAGTAAAGGTGAATAATTGTGGCTGGGAGGAAGATGGGAATAGCATAAATACTTTCATTGAGACTTTTCAATGTATACATTTCTGTGTTTTGGATTTTTGAACTATTGAAAAAACAGAAAAGGAGAAGTGAAGTAGCCTGGGTAGGACTTGATCAACTGTATGTAGAGACATGAGGGAGAGGAAGGAGTTGAGGATAGCTCCTGGATTTCTAATTTGGGAGGTAAACGTGGTGGTAGTGTCATCAGGGATACAAGAGGAAGACTGGGTTTTGACATGTGCATGAGAAGTTCTGGTCGTGCCAATTGACGAATGCTTACTCCTTTTCTGTTGTGTGTATGTGTGTGTGTATAATTTATGTGCTTTAGATATGGTACTAGAGGTTAAACATGAATAGTAAACAGTCATCAATAAACATTTTTATGCTTAGAACAGACATATTTTATTTTTTGGAGAACAGCTTTGTAATGATGTCATAATTTTACAGTCAAATAGGGACATTGGTGTGCACAGATACTGATAGAATGTAGATAGAGGATGTATGTCTGACAAATACATAGCTTATATGGGAAGTAGGAACTTAATTTATTAGCATGGGTCCAAATTAATTACATCTTTTGATGCCTGAAATTCAAAGAAATAAAAATGGCTTTTGAATAACAAAGTGATCTTTAAGGTATTTGAGATTATATTATAATATTTAAAACAATATTAAAGCTGAGTTAAGGAACTTTATAGGAGATCATAAAAGTATTTTTTTTATATGGTACATTGGGGAGTAACTGTGTAAGACAAAGAGGTTTTAACCTAATGAAGGAAAGGAATCATGAAATGCATGGATGTTGCCTAAAAGAAGCTCTTGCTGTATAATTTTGGGTTTAAACTTTATTTGAATGAGTTATAGTTCAGAATCTGATTTTAGAGGCCCTAATTTATCCATATGAGTTTTGATTTCTATTTGGCTAGAGTGAAAAAAATAAAAGGGGAGCACAGATAAAGTACATACATGCCAGGACTTGCAAATGAATTAGTAGTTCTTTTCTGGGTTTATGTTAACAGGGATTTGGGTGTGGAGTAGCAACAAAAAAGAGCTGTTAAGTAATTCCTGCTTGAGATTTAAAATTTTAACCATTTTATATCTGATGAAAAGATGTTGAACTGGCAATAGTTTTCTTTTAAAAATGCTTTAAAAATTACAAATAATGTTACATAGGATCATGTAACAATTGGAGATGGTATTGTTCTTTTGTTTAAAAAAAAATTTTTTTTTTTGGCTGTGCTGCGTGGCATGTGGGATCTCAGTTCCCCAACCAGGGATCGAACCCATGCCCCCTGTAGTGGAAGTGTGGAGTCTTAACCACTGGACAGCCAGGAACGTCCCTGGAGATGTTCTTATTTGAGTGAAGGTGAAACTGTTTTGTAGCCTCCAACCTGTACTTACTCCTTCACCCTATGTTTTTCTCAGTACTGCAGTCCTCTGGAGCTTTTGGGAAACGCTGAATTGGGCTTGGCTACAGTTTTGGCTTGGATCAACTCATATATATCTTATATATCTTTGATATGTCCAGTTGAGTGGACGGTGATGGAAAGGATGGTGATAGCACAGTGTATAGAAATTAACTTTAATTCAAGAAGGATTTAGTTAGTGGTTCTCAGTTGGAGTGATTTTGCAATATCAAGAAACATTTTTTTGATGTCATAAAATGGGGAGGGGTTTGCTACTGGTATCTAAGGGTAGAGACCAGAGATGCTGCTAAATGTGGAGAATGCCTTGCTAGTTGAATACCCACTATGTATGTAGCACTGCTCTAAAGTAGTTATGGGTGCAAATGACACTAAAAGAAAGTTTTGTCTCTCCCCATAAGAACTTAAACCTAGCTAAAGCATCTCAAACTTAACAAGTCTATGGCCAAACTCTTTAACACATGACCCACCCTGTCCCACTTTGCCATCTTTATTTCAGTAAATAATCCCACTTTTCATCAAGTTGTTCAGACTAAAAACTTAGTTATTATCTTTGACTCCTCTTTTTTTTGTGTGCATTGACATCTGATACATCAGGAAGACCTGTTAACTCTACTTTGAAATATACCTTGAATCTGGGTAATGGTGGGATAGATTACTTAAACCAGTTCTCTTTTTGGAAACAACTGAAAAGGCTGGATAAGATATATAAAGCACTACCTTAAGAGCTTTGAAGAACTGGGGAGATAGTGGAATCTGGTAAGTCAAATTCTGGAAGAAAGCCTAAACCAAGAGAGGTTAGCAGAATACCTAGAGAACTAAAGCCACTTTTGCCTTGAGTATGTTTGCTGATACCAGGAAATTTAGGTTTCTCTTTATCAGCCTTGTGGGATGAGATGGACAGAAATCAAGACTCAGAGCCTACCCACATGTGGACAGGTAAAGTCTTTTAAGAGATCCTTCCTTGTTAGGCTTGAACTCCATATGTCTACACCTGAGAGGGAAGGATGAACCAGAACTAACTCCTGATCCCCTTTCATTGCCTACCTCCCAGTCAAATATGAAGGGACTTCAGGGCAGGGTGTCTTGGTACTGAGCAGAACAGGAGAAAAAAAGAAAGGAAACAAAACTCTCTACAAAACCGTGATCACAGCCTAGCTATGTAAGGGAAACTTAAGTCACGACTTAATTTAGGTTGGTCCCTGACTGGTATTATCCCTCAGGTGTCTGGCAGAAGCAAATGCAAATGTTCCTTTGAGGAATGCTCCTTCATCTTATGCCTCCCCACAATTAATTTTTGAAGGACAATGACCAGCACATAGTCAAAGATAACCAAGCATACAAGGAGACAAGGAAACATGGGCAAGAACCAGTGGAAGCAATAGCAGAAAAAGATTGTCATAGGCATCATATATTAGAATTAGAAGATACATGATAAAGCAACCATGATTACTGTGTTTATAGAAATAAATAACAAACTTGAAGACAGGAAACAGGAAAAAAAGGTTGCATTGTGGATTTGAAAAAAAAACCAAATACAACTGCTGGAAATAAAAAATAGAGTAACTGAATTAAAACTTAATGATATAATTTGCAGCAGATTACACACATCAGGAAAATTACTGAACTGGAATATAGATCAGACAGCATTATCCAGGATGTAGGTTAAAGACAAAAAGATGGAAAATATAGATGACAGGGTAAGAGATATGGAGGATAGAGTAAGAAAGCCTTAATTGGAATTCCAGAAGAAGAGGAGAGAGAAAATAGGACATTTAAAGAAGTGATTGCTGATGTTTTCCAGAAACAATGAAAAATTCCAAACCAGGATTCAAGAATCCCAATGAATCCTAATTAGGATGGAAATAATTCCACACCTAGACACAGCATAATGAAATTGCAGAAAACCAGTCCCATAAAAATCTAAAAGTAGCTGGAGGAAAAGAAGATAACCATCAAAGTAGCAAGAATTAGGCTAACAGATGACTTCTCAACAACAAAGAAATCAAAAGATAGTGAAATGATGTCTGCAATATGAAATGAAAAAAAACCCTGCCAACCTAGAATTTTATACCCAGTGAAAATATCATTGAAGAATGACGGTGAAATAAAGATATTTTAAACTAAAACAGATTGTTACCAACATTTATTAAAGATAATTTAAGGGCTTCCCTGGTGGTGCAGTGGTTGAGAGTCCACCTGCCGATGCAGGGGACACGGGTTCGTGCCCCGGTCCAGGAGGATCCCACATGCCGCGGAGCGGCTGGGCCCGTGAGCCATGGCCACTGGGGCTGTGCGTCTGGAGCCTGTGCTCCGCAACGGGAGGGAGAGGCCACAACAGTGAGAGGCCTGCCTACTGCAAAATAAATAAATAAATAATTCAAACCAGCACCATTCAATAGAAGTTTCTGTGATGATAGGAATATTCTTTGTGCTGTTCAATATTGTAGTTATAAGTTACATAGGACTATTGAGCACTTGAAATGTGGTTATTGTGATTGAGGAACTGAATTTTTTGTTTTGTTTTGTTTTGTTTTTTTGCGGTACGCAGGCCTCTCACTGTTGTGGCCTCTCCCGTTGCGGAGCACAGGCTCCGGACGCGCAGGCTCAGCGGCCATGGCCCACGGGCCCAGCTGCTCTGCGGCATGTGGGATCCTCCCAGACTGGGGCGCGAACCCGTGTCCCCTGCATTGGCAGGCGGACTCTCAACCACTGCGTCACCAGGGAAGCCCGGAACTGAATGTTTTATTAATTTAAATTTAAATGGTCACATGCACCATATTAGTGCAGTTCTAAAGGATATACATCAGGCAGAATGAATCTCATATGGTGGGAATAAAATGTATGAAGGGCTGAAAAGTAAAGAAAGTGATGTATATTTAGAAAATGAAAATGAATATGGACTGCATAAAACAGTAAAAAATATCTAATGGATTAAAAAACAAGGCAATAGGAGAAGGGGGATAAGTGGGGTTTTAGGGTCCTTATCTAGCAGGAGGGTAAATTAAAAAAAAAAAACTGTGGAAAACTTTAAATATATAAAAGGAAAGGAAAGAGTATAATGAACCCCACATTCATTACCTAGCTTCAACAGTGATCAGCTCATGACTAATCTGGTTTCATATATTGATATATCCCCCAATTATTCTAAAACAAATTCCAAGTATCACATCATTTAATCTGTAAATATATTGTTTTTAATCTCTAAAAAGATATAAACTTAAACTGCAGTATCATTATCAGATCCAGAAAAACAGTCAACATAATTTCTTAATATCAGTACATATTTAAGCAGTGATCACATTTCCCCAGTTATCTCCAAAATGATTTCTTTAACTTATTTTTTTAGGGCGGTTTTAGGTTCACAGCAAAATTGAGGGGAAAGTACAGAGATTTCCCATATACCATCTTTCCCCATATATGCATAACCTCCCCCATTGTCAGTATCCCCTACCAGAGTGGTACATTTGTTACAATTGGTGAACCTACATTGACACATCATGATCACCCAAAGTCCATAGTTTACATTATGATTCATTCTTGGTGTTGTACATTCTGTGGGTTTAAACAAATGTATAATGAGAAGTACATCATTATGGTCTTATACAAGTATTTTTTCACTGCCCTAAAAAAATGACTTTTAAAAATGTACACTTAGTTTCTTCAAATTGAATCCAGAGTCCACACATGGCATTTGGTTGATGTGTTGCTTGGGTTTTCTAAACTCTATAGGTTCTTAGGGGAAGCAGGAACTAAAGATTTTGATTAACTTTAGACTTTAATGCATGGTATAATATCTAGGGAACCACTGAAAGAAGAGAGGGTATAACTTCCAAATCACTAGAAGAAATAGATAGAATGTTAAAAAAAAAATGAATCAATCCAAAAGAAGGCAAGAAAGAGAGAAAAGAAACCCAACAGGGAACAATGGAAAGCACAAAACAAGATGCTAGATTTAAACCTAGATAGATAGTACTTAAAGGTAAAATGTCTAAATGATCACACAGGTATCATCCTAGCACAAGGCACCATCAGCCCAAAATATTTTCCTAACTAGTATTACTGCCTCAATTCTTGCCACCTTCTATGTATTACCCACATAATAACAAGAGTAGTTTTTAAAAACTAGATCAACCACATCACAACACATGTTTAAAATATTCCAACAGCTTCCTAGTAAACTCAATAAAATCCAGACGCTTTAGTAGTGCCTATAAGGCCCTACGTGAAGTGGCCCGTTCATATCTCTGTGATTGCATATCCTGCTCTTCTTCTTCACGCTAGCTCAGGGCCCTTATACTTGCTATTGCATTTCCCTGGTTCACCAGGAACAGTCAGAGCTCTTAGTTCTAAGCACCAGAAACAGCCTCTGGTTAATTTCGCAGAAAAGGAATTTATCAGAGGAAGAAACTGCTACCACTACTGTCGTTGGAATCTGCTGCCACTCTTGCCATAATGGATTCTGTGTACTTCCTGCTTTTTTTATGCATTATCATCTAAGTTAAATTCCAGTATAGTTACTTCTCTGTTTGAGAGGAGATCATATGACTGTGCCCTAGCTGCATGGAAAGCTGGGAAAGTATATATCTAGCTTTAGTAATAGGTGGACATTTCTGCCTTTCAAGACTCAAGAGGAGAATTCCCTAGATATATGAAGGTGTTCTGATGTTGAGCAGCTAAAAGAGTGACATATCCATCATGCTTTTCTCTGGAATCCTTCCTTGCTTTGCTTCTTCCCTTCGTTTGTGTTTCTACTCAAGTGTCACCTCCTCAAAGAGGCCTGTCCTTAGACTTTGTCTAAAATAGCAGTTCTCTGTCCCTAATCCAGTACTCTCCATTTTCTTACCCTACCTTATATTTTCTTACCCTCTCTTAGATTTTATTCATAGCATTTATCACTACTACTACTACTACTATTTTTACTGATTGATTGGTTGATTCCCAGGCTCTCCTTGCAGACCACAAGCTCCATGAGGGTAGGGATTTGTCTGTCATTCACCCTTCTGCTGGCAGATAGTGTATGCTTAGTAGACATTTGTGTAATGAATGAAAGGGAAATACATGAACTATGGCATAAATTGCTCAGAAAAAATGGAAAGGAAGGATTAGCTCATTTAAGGAAAGCTTATTGGGGAAGAGGAATTTTTGAAATGGGTTTTGGTTGGAGTCTAGGATTTGGAGAAAAGGGATGAAGCCATTCCAAACTGGAAAATAGCATGAGGGGAGGCACTGGGTCTGGAATAAGGTGGGCATGTATGGGATGAGGAAAAACTGTTTAGATTCTGATGACTGTTGGGGGTTATTAAGTGGGAGGTGAGAAAACTGGATGAGGTGAATGTGTGAGGTTGAAGCAGTTGATATAGGACCTTGAATTGTAAGTTGAAGTCTTGACTTGATTGCTGGAGAGTAAACGATTGCTAGGGCTTTTTCTTTTTTAATTAAAAATAAACTGGTATTTTCACATAGCTGAGTACTATGCTACTGTAAAACAGAATGACGAAAATCTCTAAGGAGATTTTCAAGGTTATATATTAAGTAGAAAAAAGCAAAGTGCAGAACAATGTATGTACTATGCTCTTTTGGTGTTAAGAGGTGTGTGTGTGGGAGGAATAAGAATATATATACTAATTTCCTTATGTCGCAAAAAGAAAAACCAAAAAGACAAACTAGAATAGAATTGTTGCCTTGTGGTGGGGTGGGTGGGAATGACATGAAGGAAACAGGGATGGAAGTGAGATTTCTGGGTTTACCTTTTTATTTAGTTTTGACTTTTGAAATGTGAAAATATTTTACATATTCAAAAATTACACTAAGTCAAAGTAGATGAAAAACAATTCCTAAAATTGAGAACTTGAGCAAATGAACCAATGTATATATCAAAATAGTTATTTAAATACATGAAGAAAAACAGTATCTCAAGTGACTTTTGAGCTCAACACTAAATGGCATATATGCTAAAGACAAAAAGAACTGCAAAGAAATCTTATTCATTCATTTTATTGCTAGTTGTAATATTGGTATTTAAAATTTTTTTTTTTTTTTTTTTTTTCGGTACACGGGCCTCTCACTGTTGTGGCCTCTCCTGCTGCGGAGCACAGGCTCTGGACACGCAGGCTCAGCGGCCATGGCTCTTCCCGGACCGGGGCACGAACCCGTGTCCCCTGCATTGGCAGGCGGACTCTCAACAACTGCGCCACCAGGGAAGCCCTAAAAAAAAATTTTTTTATTGGAGTATAGTTGATTTACAGTGTTATGTTAGTTTCTGCTATACAGCAAAGTGAATCAATATATGTATACATATATCCACTCTTTTTTAGATTCTTTTCCCATATAGGTCATTACAGAGTCTTGAGAAGAGTTCCCTGTGCTATACAGTAGGTCCTTATTAGTTGTCTATTTTATATATAATAGTTTGTATGTCAGTCCCAATCTTCCAGTTTATCCTTCCCCTGCCCCCTGCTTCCCCCCCTGGTAACTATAAGTTTGTTTTCTATATCTGTGACTCTATTTTTGTTTTGTAAATAAGTTCATTTGTACCCTTTTTTTAGATTCCACATATAAGCGATATCATATGATATTTGTCTTTCCCTGTCTGACTTATTTCACACAGTATGACAATCTCTAGTTCTATCCATGTTGCTGCAAATGGCATTATTTCATTCTTTTTTAATGGCTGAATAATATTCCACTGTGTATATGTACCACATCTTCTTTATCCGTTACTCCGTTGATGGACATTTAGGTTGCTTCCATGTCCTGGCTATTATAAATAGTGCTGCAGTGAACAGTGGGGTGTATGTGTCATTTCAAATTATGGTTTTCTCTGGATATATGCTCAGGAATTATTGGTATTTTTATTTTGACAGCATTTTTTATGTATTGTTAGGATAAAGCCCATAAGTTTTTATGTTTATATATTAGGAGGCAGTAGAGATACTTGTGTACAATCAAAGAAGTTAAGCAAGAAACCTGACAATGTTGAACTTGAATTATAAATATCAATATGAATTCATGATTTAAAATATTTATTTCTTAATTCTATCCAAATACATATTTCTTTCTTATCTCTGTCCATTGAAAGGATCTAGAAACAGTGTGTCCCTTTGGTAGATATGAGTACTGCTCTCACTCTAATTTTGGTCTTTAAATACTTCTACTTAGAATCCAGCACTCCTCAAAGAAATGACTGATTCCAGGACTGGGGCAGGGAGCATACATAGTGAAACTGGAACATATTTTGCCAGAAGCAAGAAAGCTTTCAAAGATAACAAAAAGCCAACCCAGAGAAGCTCTTGTTGGTCAAAATTGGGACAGGTTGAATATCAAAAAGAATAAGGAGGGCTTCCCTGGTGGCACAGTGGTTGAGAGTCTGCCTGCCGATGCAGGGGACAGGGGTTCGTGCCCCGGTCCGGGAAGATCCCACATGCCGCGGAGCGGCTAGTCCCGTGAGCCATGGCCGCTGAGCCTGCGCATCTGGAGCCTGTGCTCCGCAACGGGAGAGGCCACAACAGTGAGAGGCCCGCAAAACAGACAAAAAAACAAAAAAGAATAAGGAGAGTATTTATTGAAACAAAAAACAAAACAAAACAAATGGAAATGGCCTTTATACCTGTTCTTTACTCTGAAAATTGGTAATTAAACATTCGAACTGCCCTTTTAGTAGAAACTATATTACAGTTAATGAGGAATGCCAGGTAATAAATATAGGAGGAATTATAGATTTAGAAATCACAATTTATTACAAGCTGTTATGAAATAATTGACTTGGGCCAGGATCATTAATGGATGCTAAAACCATTAGGCAAAAGATTCATTGGGAATTGGATATTCACATGGAACCAAAGCAACTCCACAGAGTACTGGTTGGTCTCAAAGTAAGACGATAAAACTTTGGATCAGTGGAAAGATCAGGCTAATTATTAATTGTAGCATCACTAAAAATGTACCAAAAAATGTATGCTTCCTGATGTGATTCAATATCAAGTATATAGCATCATCTGAAATATTTTTGTCTAAAATTTAAAATCTGAGTTTAGTCAAACTTTTAAGACTTTCAGTTTATAAAGAAATATGGAAGATGAAGAAATTAAGTACTACCTTGAGGAAGCAGTTAGAAAAATCCAGAATGTGAGATACAGATGAACTAGTCATTTAATGTCACGGGGGAGAAAAACATTGGGGTAGATGGGGGAAAGGGAAATTTACCTAGAATAAAACTAATTTAGAGATGTAACAACCAACTGCAGTGTGTGTCAGCTGTAAAGTACTTTTTTTAGAAAGGAGTAGGATGAAGCAAGATGGCCAACTTTTAATTTAGAATGTGGGTGATAGGCATATGGGTATGTGTGTTTGTGTACATACACACATATATACACATATATGCATATACATATACTTTTCTATATTTGAAAATTTTTAGAATAAAAACTTTAAAAATGTTTTTCTGTTGATGGACACTTAAGTTGCTTGTAGTTTCTTTTTTTCTATTACAAATAATGTTTCTATAGACGTTCTTACACATGTTCCTCTCCTTGTATGCATATTGTAGAGTACACGAGGAAATAGGCTAGCTTCCTAGCAGTGGAATCCCTGGATCAAAGGGTAGATGCTTCTTCAACTTTACTAGATATCAATGAATTGTTCTTCAAAATGATTGTACTGTTGAGAATTTTAGACAAAGGGATCATGAAACGTATGTCTTTTCTACTAGATGGTGAATTCTTTGAGGGTAGGTACTGTGTAGAGACCCATATAGAAATGTTTAAATTGAATGAAATTGTATTTTAGGGGGATTGCCTGGCAGCAGGATGGAGAAACTAGAGTTAGGTCAGCTAAGAGGCTACTGTGTTGTTTAAAGTATGAGGCAGTGAGTGTGTAAGACTAGAGGTAGTGGAGAGGAAGGGATGACTATGAGAGAAATCTTGGAGAGAAAAGATCAAAGTGTATGCATTCTTATCGTTGGGCAGGATATTGATGGTTCACTCTTGTGACTTACAACATCTATCAGTTTGTTGGTTTCACTTTATAGTAAACAGGTAAGGTATGCTTTCCTGATTAAATCAAAACCATCTAATGGTCCAGGTCTAATAGAATTCTAGCCTTATCTTCATTCTCTGTTCATAATCCTTTCAAGCCTCAGTCTCTTCCTTGGGTGAATACATGTGATTTAAAAGACACTAGTAGTTGAATGGGGTAAAGGGACAGTGGGTTGCAAAGATGAAGAGAATTTAGTAGAATCTATGGATGCCTTCATCCCCAAATCAGTTTGTGAAGTCTTACAAGGGCAAAGGCTATATCCTCCTTTAGTTTTTAGAGGGAAAGTCTATCCAGGAACATAACAGGGAAAATTCATCAGATGCAGTTTTTCTAAAAGCATGCCATATATATATTTCTTCTGGTTTTATTGAGATATAATTGCATACAGCATTGTAGAAATTTAAGGTATACAGCATAATGATTTGACTTATATACATCATGAAATGATTACCACAGTAAATTTAGTGAACATCCATCATCTTATATAGTTATAAAATCTTGTGATGAGAACTTTTAGGATTTATTCCTTTAAAAACTTAAAAACAGATTCAATGCAGTCCCTATCAAATTACCAATGGCATTTTTTACAGAACTACAACAAAAAATCTTAAAATTTATATGGAGACACAAAAGACCCCGAATAGCCAAAGCAGTCTTGAGGAAAGAAATGGAGCTGGAGGAATCAGGCTCCCCAACTTCAGACAATACTACAAAGCAACAGTAATCAAGACAATATGGTACTGGCACAAAAACAGAAATATAGATCAATGGAACAGGATAGAAAGCCCAGAGATAAACCCATACATCTATGGTCAACTAGTCTATGACAAAGATACTAGTGGGCATATACCCAGAGAAAACTGTAATTCAAAAGGACACATGCACCCCAATGTTCATTGCAGCACTATTTACAATAGCCAGGTCATGGAAGCAGCCTAAATGCCCATCGGTAGACGAATGGATAAAGAAGAAGTGGTACATATATACAGTGGAATATTACTCAGCCATAAAAAGGAATGAAATTGGGTCATTTGTAGAGACCTGGATGGACCTAGAGTCAGTCATACAGAGTGAAGTAAGTCAGAAAGAGAAAAACAAATATCGTATATTAATGCATATATGTGGAACCTAGAAAAATGGTACAGATGAACCAGTTTGCAGGGCAAAAATAGAGACACAGTTGTAGAGAACAAACATATGGACACCAAGGGGGGAAAGAAGGGAGGTGGGTGGTGGTGGTGTAATGAATTGGGAGATTGGGATTGACATGTATACACTGATCTGTATAAAATGGATAACTAATAAGAACCTGCTGTATGAAAAAATAAAATAAGATTAAAAAATTCAAAAAAACCTTTTATATTGATATATAGCAGTGTTAATTATATTAACCCATGTTAATATAGTGTTGTACGTTACATTAATATTGTACAACATTAATGTCATGTTGTACATTACATCCCTAGTACTTATTTACCTTTTAACTGGAAGTGTGTACCTTCTGACTGCCTTCATCCAATTCCCCCTCCCCCTACCCCCTGCCTCTGGTAACCACAGATCTGATCTCTTTTTCTATGAGTTTTGTTTTTGAAGTATAATTGACCTGCAACACTGTGGTAGTTTCTTGGTGCACAACCTCATGATTTGATATTTCTATACATTAAAAATTATCACTACAATAAGTCAAGTTATCATCTATCACCATACAAAGATATTACATTATTATTGACTATATTCCCCACTATCTATTTCTTACCCATAACTCACTTATTTTGTAGCTAGAAGTTTGTGCATCTTAATGTCCCTTACTTATTTCTCTCATTCCCCACAGCATACCCCTGCCCCATATCTTACTTTAAAATGTTGCAACTTTTTGCAAATTCTAAGGTAGGTGCCTGTAAGAATTTTTGACTAGTGGTTCTAGAACAGCTCTGTCCAATAGAAATATAATGTGAGCCACATGTTTAATTTAAAACTTTTTATAGCCACAAAAATTTATTTAAAATAAATTTTAATAAAATTTTAATAAAGTAAAATTTATTTAAAGATAAAAACAGGTGAGATTAATTTTAAAATATTTTATTTAACCCCATATATCCAAAATATTTCAACATGTAATCAGTATAAAAATTATTGAGATATTTTACGTTTGGACTAACCACATTTCAGTGCTCAGTAGCCTCATATGGCTAGTGGCTGCTGTATTGGACGGTTCAGTTCTAGAACATACTGAGTTGAAACCTTTGAACTCAGTTTGGTACTGATTTGATCCACTGTCATTGAGAGTGGCCCTGAGCTGATCTTGCTTCACTCTCCTGTTGCTGGTTATTAGATAAGTTCTGGCTTGCTGTCCAGATTACTAACTTGGCAGGTCCAAGAGTGATTCTGAGGGTCCCAGACGAAGCCATTATCCATACTTACTGATTATGTTCACAATTTTCTCCTTTGACTCAGCAAACATAGAATTGACCTCAGATTATTTTGGATCAAATCTGTCAATTTGAGTTGCTGCCAGTAAAAGGAGAATATCCAGGCAAGTCCCAGCCTCATTCAGTTATGAGGAATTTAGTTACAAGGTTGATAGGAATTCATTGAGCATTCTACTGATTCTGCTGTTTTCTAGAATTTGTGAAGCTCTCAGCCTAATTTACATTTAAAAAGTCAAATGTTGTGACTTTATCAGTTATCCCAAGTATTTCTGCAGTTTCTACAGTGCCCAAACATTGTTTATTTATTCAGTGAAAGAATACTTATTGAGCATTTACCAGGCACCATAGCCCAGGCTCAGTGACAAGTTGTAGCCAAGTAAATGGGCACATTTAATGTGGTTTGATAAATGCCATGATAGAGATAAATTTAGGATGCTAGAAGAACACACAGGAAAGATAACTGAGTTAATTTGGGGGCCATCAGGAGACTTCTCCAAGGAGATAAACTGAACTCTGAAAAACAAGTAGGAATAAATATGGCAAAGTGGGTATGGAGAGAAGAACACTGTTTTTGGCAGAGGGAATGTTGTGTATAGATGCCCAAAGATGAGAAAAAGAGCCTAGTGCAACATATTGTCTGGAGTATAGAATTCAGTGTGAGTGGGGGGCAACAGCAGCAGATGCCAAATGTGAAAGGCCTTGAATCTCATGGCAAAGAGTTTGACTTTATCTGAGTTAACTGAGGAGGGACATGATTTCTCTTTAAGAATGATTAAGAAGTTTGGTAACAGAGTGGAGAATAAATTAGAGGAAGGCAAGACTGAGGCATAGACACTAGCTTAGATGTGCTCTAAGAGAGAAAGTTTGGAAGCATGGGCAAGGATTGTGGCAGAGGAGAAAATCCAGTCAACAAATATTTATTGAAGGCCCACTATGTATCAGTGGAAAGAGGTAGAGTATTTGAGATTTAGGGAGTAAAAGTGGCAGGTCTTGATGATTGTTTGGAATTGAGGGGGTTGTGGAAGGAGTCGGAGTCAAAAACAACTCCAAAGTTTCTGACCCTAGGGAACAAGCCAGTACTTGGACAATTTGAATTTTGAAGTGCCTTGGGATGTACAGGTGGAGGTGTCTATGCAGGTGAATACTTGGGTCTAGTGCTCTGGAGAGAGGCTTGGACTGAAGATAGAGTTGGAAGTCATCAGGTAACCATGGCTAAGAAAGATAAAATCTGCTAGAGGAGAGAATGTAGAGAAAGGAAAAAAGGGCTAAAAAATGAAACACTGAGGAACTGCCAATATTTAAGGGGAAAAGAAAAGGAATCCTGTGGAAAGACACATTAGCTACCATCCTAGCCTCCAGGCCTTTTGTAATTTAGATAAGACACATAAACATGAACTGTTTGGTGACCAATGCAAATCAGAGTATAATTTGGTGGCAAGTTTTGTTGTTTTACCTCTATGTTCAATGTGAAATAAAATTAGGTGGATAGAGATAGTGGTTAGTGTTTAGGCCAGGGAGTAGCACTGGTAGTGCCTGCATTCAGTGGGGACGTCTGGCCTATGGTTACTAGGAGGCTCAGACCAGGGGTAGAGCATAGTGACCATGAGTCTGCACTCTGGAGCCAGATTGCCTTGGTTCAGATCCCCACTAGCAGACTGACCTTGGGCAGTGTAATCTACTGTGCCTTGCTTTCCTCATCTGTAAAATCATGTTGATAATAATTCCTACTTTATATTATGTGAGATTGAATGAGTTAATATGTGTAAAATTCTTAGACTGTCTTTTATAAATGTCAGGGATTATTGTCATTTAATAATTGGTGAGTTGGTGGGTCAAATGAGAACACACAGGGTTTTGAGCAGGCTTTCACTGGTAAAGTGGGTGAAAAATGTCATGGGAGAATCCAAGAAGTGTATTTTCTCCTTGACTCCCAGCTTGGGGCAAAGAATGTCCTTTTAATAGAGGCTTTAAAGATGGTAAAGAGTTGTGTCTTGTACTTAAGTCTTGCTCTCCTGGTGTAGTAGTGAAATTTCTTCAGGTCATGATTCCTGAAGAAAGTTATTATGGAAGGAAGTTTTTTCATCAGCTTTGTGAATATGATTTCACTGGATCCTTGGCCTTAACTTGAGGAGATCTTGACCCATGATCAAGTTCTTAGGGGAGTGGGGAACCTTATGGAGAAACAGTCGCTCTTGTACACTGATAGTGGGAGTGTAAATTGGTATAATCTTGTAGATAATTTGACAGTGTCTGTTACAATTAAAATGTGATTTAAAAAAATCTAGCAACTAAACTTTTCATAATAATTTCTATAAAAATGCAAACACAAGTGAATGTTTTATGTATGTAGTGTTGCAGCACTATTTGTAAAAATGAAAATTTAAAATAGGATAGAATAATTAATGGACTCATACTCCGTGTATTTGTCTCCTCTGTCTATAGTGTAATAGTTTCCTATTTGCTGTAACAAATCACCACAGACTTAGTGCCTTAAAACAATGCAAATGTATTACTTTACAGTTCTGGAGGTCAGGAGACCTAAAATTAAGATTTCATCAGTGCTGTGTTCCTTCTGGGGGCTCTAGGGGAGTATCCATTTTCTTTCCTTTTCTAGTTTGTAAACTGCCTACATTTCTTGGCTGGTGACCCCTGTCTCTGTCTTCAAGGTTAGCATCTGTAGCATCTTCAGATCTCCCTTTCTTTCATCTGTGCTTCCTTCTCTCAGGCTCTGACTTTCCTGCTTCCCTCTTATGAAGACCTTTGTGATTACATTAGGATCACCTGGACAATCCAGGATAATCTTCCTATCTCAAGATCCTTAAGTTAATCACGTCTGCAGAGTCCCTTTTGCTGAGTAAACTAACATATTCACGGATTCTGGGAATTAGGATCTAGATGTCTGGGGGTGGGGAGGCATTATTCAGCCTACCTACCACACTCCATAATATTGTGCAGCCAGTAAAAAGGATGTTTAGGTCTGTGTATACTGACAGAGAAAGATGTCACTGATAAAAAAGGGAATCCCTGGTAAGTGGAAAAAAAGCAAGCTGCGAAACAATGTAATATGTTCCCTTTTTGTGTTTTTTTGGTTTGTTTATTTAAAAAGAAGTAGGCATTGTGTGTATGTGTGTTTCAACATGCATAGAAGAGATCAGGAAGGATACACACTAAACATTTAAATAGTGGTTACTTCTCAGGAGTAAAAACACAAGGAGGTATGGGGATGACTTTGATTTTGAACTATACATTTCTTGTATACAGTGAACACATATTATTGTAATTTTATTTTTATGAAAGTGTACATGTCCACAGTTGAAAAAGTAAAAAATACAAGGCTTATGGTAAAAAACCTGCAGTCCCTTGTGTCATCCCTTTCCATTCCAGAACGCTCTTTCCCAGAGGCATCTATCTTATGTTTTAGGTTTTTTTTTTCTCTAGTACTTCCCTTCATATTTCTAAATCACAAGGGTATGCTATTTCTTGAGTTTTCTATTTTAGATATCTTTGACTTCCTACTTATGAAGATGAAGTTTTAGTTCTTTTAAACCAAACAATCT
Source organism: Neophocaena asiaeorientalis asiaeorientalis (assembly GCF_003031525.2). Taxonomy (NCBI): domain Eukaryota; kingdom Metazoa; phylum Chordata; class Mammalia; order Artiodactyla; family Phocoenidae; genus Neophocaena; species Neophocaena asiaeorientalis. Next base: position 376,178 of record NW_020174994.1, read on the forward strand.
CTGTGCATATTTTCCTTGCCCTTTATCCTCTCAATAGAATTACACCAAAAATTTTGCTTGGATTAGTTTTCACTGTTTACTACAGCCCTAGAACTATTATTCTTTGCTAACCCCTGTTGTGTATGTATATATTGGGATTACAGTTCCTTTCTTGTATAGTTATTTTTCCCTCTGAAAAAGAAATTGTCTAGTCTTTTTCTTTTGCTGAGATTTCTTAGACCCATGATTAACCCACCTCAAAAAAGAGAAAAGCTTTACTCTTAGGAGATTTACCAGCATGTCTTTTCCTTGGGAACCTCCTTCCTTGGAAACTCTGTCCTCTGGCTCCAGCCTGGATTTGCTTTCCAAGTCTGCAGGATGTTGGGGTCTCCCTTTACCATCATCTGTGGGGTCTTCCTCCACTCTGTTTATATTGGATCCCTTGTTTCCTGAAGCCCTTAATTCTTCTTTCTTGTTTACTCCTGGCTTTGGTGGAGCGTATCTTCTAGTGGTTTTCTGAAAAAAAAGTAAATGGGAGATCATTTTTTTAAGGTATATTTGAAAACGTCGTTTTATTTTTAAGGTTAAAAAGTGGGAAAAATTCCACTAGACAAAATGGGAATGGGAGAAAAATCCAAATATATTGGAGTTCATATGATGATTTTTCCCTTCAAAGGAATTACACAGAGAGAGACTAAGCTTAAGTCCGTGGAGGACATGCTATTTTACATCCCAGCAGATTCCCAATGTTTTCTACATTGAAAGGAGGTCATAATATGCATCTTATCTTTTGACCAAAACTAGTGCTCTTTGGTAATTTTTACTTTTCGCTTGCCTCTTTTGCAAAATGGAGTCAATAACTGTCTAGGTTAGATGCAGATTAAGACTTAACAAGATGCCAGGCACTACTTTTATTATTACTGAAGTTGTTTGCTTATGAGAATGTAAAATCTGATGCCCAAGAATATCTTCATACATATAGTTATACACATGGTTAATAATACGCTTAATTTTACTTGGAGTCCCATTTTATATCTTTTTACCATTAATGTTCTTTCAACATCTAATTTTCTACATTAAAGGCTTATATGTAATCTAATTTTGATGAAAAACTTTTTAATAAAAGTTTATTTGATAGGTAAAATGGATTTATTTATTTATTTTGAAAATTAATTAATTAATTAATTTTGGGGCTGCATTGGGTCTTCATTGCTGTGCGCAGGCTTTCTCTAGTTGTGGCGAGCAGGGGCTACTCTTCAGGAAGTCCTGAAGGGGATTTATTTAGAGAGAAACACGCTCTACAGACAGAGTGTGGGCCATCTCAGAAAGCGAGAGCGGCTTTGGGAGAAACACGCTCCACAGACAGGGTGTGGGCCATCTCAGAAGGTGAGAAGGGCCTAAAAGTTTATTTTTAATTACATGAGCAATATCTGCACGTTATGGAAAACTTAAGAAATAGGGAAGACTAGAAAGAAGGAGAAAAAAATCCGTAATTTTCATTATCATGGTATATTGTTTCTAGGTATTTTTCTATGGATTTTTTACGTAGTTAAGACCATGATGTATTCAAATTAGAGTCCTGATTCTTATACTGTTACATATTCTTTGTAAATAATATTTTTAGATAACTACATTCTTTTGTTTAAAAGATACCTTTATCATTTGGACAGACATACTGAAATATTTACAGATAAAACGGTATGGGGACTTCCCTGGTGGCGCAGTGGTTAAGAATCCACCTGCCAGTGCAGGGATATGGGTTCGAGCCCTGGTCCGGGAAGATCCCACATGCCGCGGAGCAACTGAGCCCATGCGCCACAACTACTAAGCTTGCGCTCTAGAGCCCGCGAGCCACAACTACTGAAACCCGCACGCCTAGAGCCCATGCTCTGCAACAAGAGAAGTCACCGCAATGAGAAGCCCGTGCACCACAATGAAGAGTAGCCCCCGCTCACTGCAACTGGACAAAGCCCACGCAGGAACAAAGACCCAACAGAGACAAAAATTAAAAAAAAAAAAAAAGATACGATGTTGTTACTGAGTCATAGCTTGTACTGCTCACTGCACAACAGGGCAGTAAATTGAGAGACTAGTTGTTGGGGCAAGGAACAGTGACTTTATTCAGAAAGCCAGAAGACTGAGAAGATGGTGGACTAGTGACCCAAAGAACCATCTTACCCTAGTTAGAATTCAGGCTTCTTTTATACTAAAAGGGGAGGGGGCGTGGTTGGTTGTTGCAAACTTCTTTGTGTCGGAATCCTTTGTTCTTGCATCTGTCCACGTAGGTCAGGTCATTGATGCTCCTGTAAACCTCCAATAAGACAAATGCTATTATCTGTTCTGCAATTTTATATCTCTGTGTGAATGGAAAAGTGTTATACCTTTAAAGGTCAGAGCCTTGAGAATGGGCTATCCTGTACATTTCAGTCTACAGACAACATTCTTAACTTGTAGCAAAAGCAATAGAATACAAAGGTTAAAGTAAAAGAAACAGATCCAATATGGAGTCAGATTTGTTCTCCTCTATTACAAGGTTGTGAGTGTGGATGGGAAATGGGCTGGGCATAATCTATATTTGAGCTAGGTGGTGGCGATGTGGAGTTTCATTATACTGCTGTGACTATTTTTATATATGCTCAAAATTGTCCATAATAAAAAGTAAAAAATATAAATAAAAGACTACAACATTCCATTATGATCTATCTTAATTTAACTATTGTTTGTAGTAGGGCATTTCAGTTTTTCCCTATTTTAAATAACATTGCTGTTAATATATTTATATTTTAAATAGTTTTCTTATGATTTATATGAGTGGAATTACTAGGTGAAAGAGTATGAACATTTAAAAAAACTTTAGATGCAGGGCTTCCCTGGTGGCTAGGTGGTTAAGAACCTGCCGGCCAATGCAGGGGACACGGGTTCGAGCCCTGGTCCAGGAAGATCCCATGTGCTGCGGAGCAACTAAGCCTGTGTGCCACAACTACTGAGCCTGCACTCTAGAGCCCACAAGCCACAACTGCTGAGCCCACGTGCCACAATTACTGAAGCCCGTGTGCCTAGAGCCCGTACTCCGCAACAAGAGAAGCTACCACAATGAGAAGCCGGCGCACCACAATGAAGAGTAGCCACCCACTTGCTGCAGCTAGAGAAAGCCTGCGTGCAGCAACGAAGACCCAATGCATTCAAAAATAAATAAATAAAATAAAAATTTAAAAATTATACAAAAAATAAATAAAAACTTTAGATGCATACACAGTGCTAAATTTCTTGATGCAAAACTTTAGAAGAATTTTATTGGATTTATAATTGTACTCATTGAGCATAGGGGTGATATTGCAAATTTTATTCTAACTTTTTCTTTTTTGGGGCTGCGTTGGGTCTTCGTTGCTATGCATGGGCTTTCTCTAGTTGCAGCGAGCGGGGTCTACTCTTTGTTGTGGTATGTAGGCTTCTCTTGTTGTCGTGCGTGAGCTCTAGGGTGTGAGGGCTTCAGTTGTTGCAGCACGTGGGATCAGTAGTTGTGGCAAATGTGCTTAGTTGCTCTGCGGCATATCGGATCTTCCCGGACCAGGGACTGAACCCCTGTCTCCTGCGTTGGCAGGCAGATTCTTTTTTTTTTTTTTCTTTTCCTTTGGTCACTCTGCCACCATTCTACATTTTGCCTCTATGGGTTTTTTTTTTTTTTAACATCTTTATTGGAGTATAATTGCTTTACAATGGTGTGTTAGTTTCTGCTTTATAACACAGTGAATCAGTTATACATATACATATGTTCCCATATCTCTTCCCTCTTGCGTCTCTCTCCCTGCCACCCTCCCTATCCCACCCTTCCAGGCGGTCACAAAGCACCGAGCTGATCTCCCTGTGCTATGCGGCTGCTTCCCACTAGCTATCTACCTTACGTTTGGTAGTGTATATATGTCCATGCCTCTCTCTCAGCTTTTAGTTTTATTGATCTTTGGTATAGTTTCCTTCATTTCATTTTCATTTATTTCTGATCTGATTTTAATGATTTTTTTCCTTCTGCTAACTTAGGGTTTTTTTTTTCGTTCTTCTTTCTCTCATTGCTTTAGGTGCAAGGTTAGGTTGTAGGCTCAGAATAAAAGGGAGAAAAAGTAGAGATAAAGAATTAGTAGAAGTAGGAAGAAAGAAAGAAAGAAAAAGAGAAAGAAAAGGAAGGAAGGAAGAAGGAAAGAAGGAAAGAAAGGTGGGAGGAAGGAAGGAAGGAAGGAGGGAAGTAAGGAATAAAAGAAAGAAGGAAGATAAAGTAAAATAAATAAAGTTATTAAATAAAAAATTATTATTAAGAAAAAAATAAAAAAAACAAAAAACGGATTGATAGAACCTTAGGACAAATGCTGGAAGCAAAGCTATACAGAGAAAATCTTACACAGAAGCATACACATACACCCTCACAAAAAGAGGTAAAGGGGGAAAAATCATAAATCACCCTGCGCTCTGACTGAAGACCGAGCCTCAGCTCGCAGCCCCGCCCGCCCCGGCGGGTGAGCAGACAAGCCTCTCGGGCTGGTGAGTGCTCGTCGGCACCGATCCTCTGTACGGGAATCTCCCCGCTTTGCCCCCCGCGCCCCTGTTGCTGCGCTCTCTTCCGCGGCTCTGAAGCTTCCCCCCTCCACCACTCGGAGTCTCCGCCCGCGAAGGGGCTTCCTGGTGTGTGGAAACCTTTCCTCCTTCACAGCTCCCTCCCACTGGTGCAGGTCCCTATTCTCTTGTCTCTGTTTTTTCTTTTGCCCTAGCCAGGTACGTGGGGAGTTTCTTGCCTTTGGGGAGGTCTGAGGTCTTCTGCCAGCGTTCAGTAGGTGTTCTGTAGGAGTTGTTCCATGTGTAGATGTATTTCTGGTGTATCTGTGGGGAGGAAGGTGATCTCCGAGTCTTACTCTTCCGCCATCTTCCCCTCGTCCGCCTGTATGGTTTTGCGGTAGGCCGATTCTTAACCACTGCACCACCAGGGAAGTCCTATTCTAAAATTTTTAGTGAGACAAAGTTTGTCATTAAGAATGTTATAGTAGGCTTAAATTTTCTAAGTGTTTTTATTCATATTATTTTTTTAGTGCTAATAACAATTCGCATAGAACTAGTACTTTGTAGTCTTAGAGTTTTCATGTCCAATAGATGCTATAATTCTCACAATAGCTCTTCGAACTATGAATTATAGAAAATCACAACAAAATAGACTTTTAAACTTTGCAAATGTAATTATTGGTAGTAATTCCTGTTACCACTAGATGGCCCTCTCAGCATGTACTTTTGAGCCAAAGTAGCAAGTTTATAGACAGTTTGAATTTCCTCTATAGATCTTATTAAAAGACATTTTAATTGGAGTTAAAAATGGTTTATATCATGTTATATGATAAGCTTTTTTAGAAGTAGTAAAGAAATTCAAGGTGGAATTTATTAGTGCGAGTTTTTTGGTTTTCTTCTCAAGAAGAATGGAGTATTAAACTAAATGGCATTCAGTACCATACACATAATATATTTTCAGTATTTTAAACATTAATTAAAATTTATTGAATTTAATTAGGCTTCTCCATATGCTTGTTGAAAAGTTATTTGCCACACCAAAAAAGCAACCTTTTCTGCTAAGCCTTTAACTGATCTTATGTAAATCCAACACTTTATCTCTGAGGATTTAATATAGAGGTAACGAACTAAGTAAACTGAGGGCTCGACATGGAACTATGGTCCCCTTGGTCAATTTTGTTGTCCTAACTCAATTGAGTTCCTCTAAGGGTCCGAATTATTCTACTATGATGTGCATGTTCCTGTCCAGTGAGAATCAGGAGTGAAATTGCTACAGTTTGGTATTTTTGTCATCTTAACTTTCACTAAATTTCTTGACAAGAAAATTAGAACATCTTTGATTTTGGTCTTACTTGATCTCACATGTATTTTCTTCCATTGATTTTCAATATTATTACCTCCATTGCTCTCTTTTATAATAAATATTTTGTATTGCCCATTTTACTAACTTGAAATGAAAATCATAGTTAAATTATCTATCTGCACTGTTTCAAAAAATCATTATGATGCCCTAATTTTAATGTAAAGGAGAAGTAGAAGGAAAGCAATTTATAATAAAATGTGTATTTCAATATGTAAGTACTGGAGCAGACTACACTAGATGAAACAAGAGGTAGTCAAATGCTTGCGCCTGTACATAGAATGACTATGAATCACTGTGAATGTGATAGCTGTGAAAGCTGATTATAATACATATTGGTGATTCAGATACCCAAGTGGCATTGGCATTGGTGACATGATTTTCCAAAATGGTGAAAAACTCTTAGTAAAGTTATGAATAAAACAAAGAGATGCATTGTTGCAGTCTAGAAAATTTGGGTTGTATTAATATGTGGGAAAATTCATTTTGTTTACATATTAGTTAAGTTCTAGTCTTAGATATATTCAGTGGGACCTTTGAAAGTCAACAAGACATATGACAATTCTTTGCCATACCAGATTGTTTCCTGCATTGCTGGACCTCTATCATCTCTGGCACTTGCCTTTTAATTGCTGGTAAAGTATTCATCCCATCCCTCTTCCCAGTAATCCCTAAAATGCCTCTATATAAATCCAGAGGATCCTCTAGGGGGCAGTGCTGCTAACATTGAGAACCACCAATTTAAAAGTATCTAGCTACATTAATCTACACACCTGTATTTCTCATGGAATTTCAAAACGAAAGTAACTTAAGCATCCTAGGTCCTTAAATATGATGTTTTAAATAGTTAAGAAAATTGCAGAATTATGTAAGAAGTTGATTTGTTCAAATGCATCATTGTTTTGTTGCAGTTCTTATAAGCAGATCAATATGTTTGCTATTTTAGGTCCCTGGTAGCCTCCATATTCTTTATTTTTTCCACTCTTTCTGTTTAGTAAGTCAGTAGTATATAACTTTCTTTAATGTCACCGTTTACTTATTTAACAGTCACACAATTTGTCCCTTAAAAAAACCCCATTGTTTAAATTTGGAAGATATTACAGAAACTTTGTGAAATGGAGGCAAATTTTCCCATAATCATACCACCCTAACAACTGTTAATATTTTCAGTATTTTGTTCTGTATATGCATATTTTGACATTCAAAAATTAGTTTTGTGTCTTTTCACTCAACGTGGCATAACTTTTTAATATTATTATATAACTTCAAAAATATTATTTTAAATTCCTGCATCCTATTCTGTTAGGTTCCATAATTTAACTATTTTCCTACCTTTAGTTTGTTCACATTATAAAAACATACACACATATTTTTTATCTGTTTCAGTATATTTTCATTTTTCCTTTAGGATAGGTCTTCAGAACTGGAGTCATTTATTAGGTCATTAGGATTAGGCTAATATTTAACAAAAGTTACATTTTTTTATAACTTCTGTTAAATATTGCAAATTGACTTTAAAAGTTATTTACTTCACATTTTTTGAGCATCAGTGATACTGAACATGTTTAGTGAATTATTTCTATTTTCTCTTTTAGAAAGTGTGTGGTCTGCCCTTTGACTATTGATCTGTTGGGTGCTTGGTGGTTTTTTTTCTTTGTTTGTTTTCTCTTTTCGAATCAGACCTTTTAAATAATATTTCAATGTTTCGTACATTCATTTTTATGCTATCTTTGATTTTAGTTTGATTATTTGTATTTGTATGAGACGACAGTTATCTACTTGTACAAGATAGTATGTGATATCAAGGAAAGAACATGGGATGTGGAGTCAAGAAATCAGGGTTCTGGAAGGAGATATTTATAATACATATTATATCTGACAAAGCACTCATATCCAGAATGTATATAAGAATGCTTACAAATCATTAAGAAAAAGGCAGACAATCCAATTTCTAAATAATGAGGAAAAGCCCTAAACTACCACTTCATAAAAGATATCCAGATATTTAAACCATCTGGCAGTATGTATGCTGAATGAATGCAGATTGATTTTATATTACTGTGTAAGACATATTTAAAAATGTGTATTTGGGGGAAATACTTACTTCATTGTAAAACCAGGTTAATATTAAATTTTGGTCATCCAGACTATAGAACACTGTCTTTGTGTTAGTATGGCCAGTTTAGATTTTACTGTATTTCTGTAGAAGAGAGATCAGTTTTTTTTTTACCTTATTCTGCCTTTAGTAGGACATTATTATTTCTGATTCTTTGCCTATTGAATATGCTATTAATTTATATCCAGCTGGTACATATTCCCTAGGAAAAATCCTTCATTAAAGAACAGTAATCTCTTGATTTTAGTGCTTTTAGTGGGATTAAGGAATATTTTGGGTTCCAGTGACTCCACCAATGTATGAATGAGAGAATGGGAGGAAAAAGGAAAGGAAATCAGACATTCAAGGGTGAAAACGTTGTGAATGTCACAAAAAGGCATAAAAGACCCCCCACATAAAACCCACAAGTGCATGTGGTTATTTTTCTTATTCTTCACCATAGGATATATTATGAATTATTTCTATTCTTACAAAGAGAACAACTATAAAAAATTCTTTCCTGTTTGGTGACAAATGCCTGTTTTGGACAGGTACATCTCACCTAATCATTGTGTGAGCCTCCCAGTATTAACATCTGCTCCTGTTCACTCTTTTTATGTTTGGTTATTTCTGTGTTATGAAATCTACTAAAAAATACAATAATTTAAGCACAAACTTGTGTTCTTTTGGGGACATTTTTTAATCAACCTTTAATCAACCCTTTTAGATTTCCTAACACCTCTAATTATGTGATGCATTTTGTTCCTTTCTGGTATAAATAACCTCTCCAAGCTCTGTCAACATTCTTCTCACACACATAATCCTTTCCCCTCTTTTCTTGAGTAATTCCTGTTCATACCAGATTGGGATATACTAATCAACTTGACATTCCTCTCTTATAATTTATTTCCCCTCAACTCAAAGAGTATTCACTTTTTGAGACAAATTCATACCTGAGGCACATTTTTTCTTGTGTAAATTTCAGGGGTTCCATATCTTCCCATCCCCACAACCTTCAAATTCTACCTGTTTGCCTTTCTTCCAGATACATATAACATCATTGAATAGTCTTTCTGGATTTGGGAACTTTCTTCTTCTAGAAGTGTCATCTTTTGAATTTGAGCATTTCTGATATTTTCAAATCTTTCTTCCCCTATGTACTCCTGACATGATCTTTCCTTAACACATATTTCAATATTTCTTATTCAAGATGACACAAACACACATACACACACACGCACACACATACACACACACACCCATCCTAGGCTGTGACATTTTCAGATATCTTGTATTCAGGATGTGGGGCATACTTACTTTATAGGTTCTTAGTGAGACACATACTCTATTGATAATACTGTTAGACTCTCTTTTCATTATTTTCATTGAATGTGAATTGTGCCTTTTTTTAAATAAATTAATTTTATTTATTTATTTGGCTGCATCGGGTCTTTTTTTTCTTTATATTTATTTATTTTATTTATTACTTATTTTTGGCTGCATTGGGTCTTCATTGCTGCATGTGCGCTTTCTCTAGTTGCGGTGAGCGGGGGCTACTCTTTGTTGCGGTCCGTGGGCTTCAGTAGTTGTGGCTCGTAGGCTCCAGAGCGCAGGCTCGGTAGTTGTGGCACACGGGCTTAGTTGCTCCACGGCATGTGGGATCTTCCCGGGCCAGGGCTTGAACCTGTGTCCCCTGCATTGGCAACGGATTCTTAACCACTGCGCCGCCAGGGAAATCCCATGCATTGGGTCTTCATTGCGGTGCATGGGCTTCTCATTGCAGTGGCTTCTCTTGTTGCGGAGGCTTCAGTAGTTGTAGCACGCAGGCTCAGTAGTTGTGGCTTGCGGGCTCTAGAGCGCAGGCTCAGTACTTGTGGTGCATGGGCTTAGTTGCTCTGTAGCACGTGGGGTCTTCCTGGACCAGGGCTCGAACCCATGTCCCCTGCATTGGCAGGTGGATTCTTAACCACTGCACCACCAGGGAAGCCCTGAATTGTGCCTTTTTCTGAAAGAACTTACATGCACATTGCCTGTATGAGGGTTGAAAATACTTATTTTCAAATTCTGAGCACATTCACTGTTGCTAAAAAAAGTTATGGTAGATTTATCTTAAATTTTGTACCACTTAAAGAGGATAGTATATTTACCTTATTTCTATTTACATTTGTGAGAAAACTTTATTGCTGCAACTCCTCCAGTGAAAACAGTTTGTTGCTAGTTTTAAATTTTAGACAAGCTTTCTTTGCCACTTACCTCTTCTATTTTTTACCAGCTGTGTTCGGAGAATTCAAATTAATTTTATTATCCTAGTTAAAAATTTGATAAGAAAGAAAAATCTGTTCCCAAAATTCAAATAAAAATTGCTTTTATATGATCTGTAGTTTCAGAGGAACTATATCACAACCTTTTGAAGGTCTAATTGAGAACTGACTTATTAGTGAAGATAGAAGAGAAAAAAATTATGTCATAATGTATAAATGGAGATGTTAAATTCATCTATGTTTTGTTTAGATGTCCCTGGTAGATTTGGGAAAGAAGCTTTTAGAAGCGGCTCGAGCAGGTCAAGATGATGAAGTTCGTATTTTGATGGCTAATGGAGCTCCTTTTACTACAGACTGGGTAAAGAATGGTTTTAATGTTCTGGGGTTTTTTTGTTTTTTGTTTTCTCCTCCTCCTCCTCCCCCTCCTCTTCCTCCTCTTCCTTCTTCTTCTTCTTCTTCCTCTCATTTTTGAGTTTTTCCAGTTAAAAGTTTAGTCAGTATTGTGTTTATAAGTGGTGAAAATTTAATTTTTTTGCAAATTTGTTTGCAATTTTAGAATTATAGCTTGCTTTTAAAGAGAATGGTTCATATACTTTTTTTTATAATAGACCACCTTATCCAAATATTCTGTCCACACATGGGTTTTTCTTTAAATTACGGAGTTCAGTAATGTAGGATGAATGTAAAATGTAGCTGCTTGGGATTTAATTTAAAGGCCTTATAAATAGCACAGGTAGAATTTACAATTCAGAAAAAGCAAATTTGGTGTTAATGTTATAATTGATTCTAAAAAAGGAAAAATGTTTGCATTTCAATTGTTACTTGTAAAACTATTGCAAACATCACTCAGAAGGAAGAAAGGAATGAGAAGGAGTTCTTAGTAATTACAGAAGGCAATTGTGAAGAAGACAGAAACCATAACTCTGTTTAATTCTGCAGGTAAATCAAAAGGGATATTCTTGGGAATGTGGAGGGTTAGGAATATGGATTAACTCTCCCACTGGTAACAACTAAAAATTCCAGAGTTTTGATTTTGTTGTTTTTAGCTTACTTGTTCCATGTTCTTTTAAACTTTTCATTCAAAACAATTTTTTTTATTATGGAAAATTTCAAACATAAATCAACCCCTGTATACCCTTCAAAAATTATCAAATCAAATGAATCTTATTTCCTCTATAATCCCATTTACTTTCTTTGTTTAGTATTATTTTAAAGTAAATTTCAGGAACCATTTTGTTTCATCCATAGCTTTCAGCATCTGTTTTTAAAAGATAAAGATTTTTTGACTGAGTATATTAAAAAAAAATCTTAAGGGCACTGATGAGTTAGAAAGAAAGTAAGGGATTATCAAGCTGAAAAACTAAGCAAAGGCCATAACCCAGAGAAATTTCACCCTTAGAACATTTGCTAACTCAGTAAATTTGCCAGTTGGTGTTCTACCTCCCCGGCATAGGTTACTTAAGATAAAGACCTGAGACTGCTCATAGAGGGAAGTCTCCCAGAGATCCTTTCCCCATAATACTGGAATCCTAAAGAGATGTACCTTCGTTGTAAGGGTAAACCAGAAATACCCCCTCCCTCCTCCTACCTGATCCTGCCCCTGCCCCTGCCCCTGTTGTTAGGATACTGCAAGGCAAATGAACTGGCTTGAACTAAGGTACCAAATGGAGAGAGGAAAAATTTTGTTGATGAGAATTTGGAGTCAAAAGCCATCCTTTGCACACATTTGTGGCCTTAACTCATAAATACTTATGTATTCTGCAAAACTCTGAACTGAAGAATGAATTTAAAATTATCTTTGGACTAGAGGTTACCCGTGGTTCCTGACACAAGCAAATGAATATCCTTTTTGGAGGAACCTGCCTTCCTCCCAGGTTTCATATCTCATATCAAACCTCCCAGGTTTCATATCAAAACAAATGAAATTCCAAGGAAAATGAACAATCAAAAAATAACTGAACACTGGGACTTCCCTGGCAGTCCAGTGGTTAAGACTCCGTGCTTCCACTGTAGGGGGTGCGGGTTTGATCTGTGGTCGGGTGATTAAGATCTCGCATGCCACGTGGTGCGGCCAAACGAAAAAAAAAAAAAAACCAACAAAAACTGAACACACAAGGACACAAGGCAGCTTCGACAATAACCCACTGGAACAACTGACAACATGAGCAGATCTATAAGGACTTTAGATAAGATTTTAATAGCAGATTAGGAATAGCTGAAGAGAAAATTAGTAAACTGAAAAACAAAAAAAATCATTCAGAATGCGGTGCAGAGAAAAACAAAAAAATATAAAAGATGTCAGGAATCATGAAGGCTAGTGTATGAGAAAGTCTAACATATATCTAATCATAAATCCACAAGGAGAGTGAAAATAGGGATGAAATAATTTTAAAAGATAATGGTTTAGCTTTTCCAAGACTGATGAAAGATGGCAGCTCACAGATTCAAGTAGCCCAGAAAATCTCCAGCAGAATCAATAAAAATAATCTATATCTAGACACATCATAGTGATCCCGTAGTACATCAAGACAAAAAGAGCCTTCAAGATACCAATGAGCTATCATGTCACACCTGTCAGAATGGCTGTCATCAAAAGGTCTACAAATGTTGGCAAGGATATGGAGAAAAGGGAATCCTCGTGCACTGTTGGTGGGAATGTAAATTGGTGCAGCCCCTATGGAAAACAGTGTGGAGGTTCCACAAAGAGCTAAAAATAGAACTACCATATGATCTAGCAATTCCACTCCAGGGTATATATCTGGAAAAAATGAAAACTCTAATTCGAAGAGATACGTGCACCCCAATGTTCATAGAAGTACTGTTTACAATAGTCAAGATATGAAAGCAACCCAAGTGTCCATCAACAGGCAAATGGATAAAGATGATGTGGTATGTACATGTACAGTGGACTATTACTCAGCCATAAAAAAGAAAGAAATTCTGCCATTTGCAGCAATGTGGGTGGATCTGGAGAGTATTATGCCTAATGAAATAAGTCAGAGAAAGACAAATACTGTCTGATACCATTTATTTGTGGAATCTAAAAAATTAACAAATGTGTATAGCAAAACAGAAACTGGACTCACAGATACAGAAAACAAACTAGTGGTTACTGGTGGGGAGAGTAAAGTGGGGAAGGACGAAATAGGGTATAGGATTAAGAGATATAAACTACTATGTATAAAATGTATATGCAATAAGGATATATTGTATAGCACAGGGAATTGTAGCCATTATTTTGTAATGACTGTTTTTTGGGGTTTTTTTTGCGGTACGCGGGCCTCTCAATGTTGTAGCCTCTCCCGTTGCGGAGCACAGGCTCCGGACGCGCAGGCTCAGCAGCCATGCCTCAGGGGCCTAGCCTCTCCGTGGCATCTGGGATCTTCCCGGACCGGGGCACGAAGCCGTGTTCCCTGCATCGGCAGGCTGTCTCTCAACCACTGCGCCACCAGGGAAGCCCCTGTAATGACTTTTAATGGAGTATAATCTATAAAAATACTGAATCACTATGCTGTACACCTGAAACTAATATAATATTGTAAATCAGTTATACTTCAATTAAAAAAGTATCTATAAACCCTGAAAAAAAAAGACAAAAATCTTAAGAAGGATTAGTGTCCATAATACGTAGGGATTCCCATGACAGTGATGAAAAACAAGACAAAGAAGATAGGGCAAATGACTTGATATGGTACTTGACTAAAGAGAATGCTTGAATGACCAATAAACGTGAAAAAATGCTCAGCTACATTAATGATTGGGCACATGCAAAGTAAAATCATGAAATACTATTGCTTATCCATCAGATAAGCAAAAACTAAACAAAAAAGTCTTTCAGCACCAACCGTTGGTGAGGAGATCCATAAATTGATAGAAACACTTTGGAGAACAGTTTGGCAGTACCTAGTAGATTTAAATGTGTACATACCCTCTGGCATAACTATTGAACTTCTAAGAATATTTCCAAGGGAAGTTCTTGTTCATGTATTTGAGACATGTATAAGACTGTTTTTAGTAGCAGCATTATTCATAATAAAAAACTGGAAACCTTAATGCTTAACAGTGGATTGGTTAAATTGATTATGGCTTATTCATTTGGTAGAAAATCGTAGAGCAGAGAAAATTAGTGAACTATACTTACATTCATCAACGTGGGTGAATCTTATGATATTAAGCCAAAGAAGGCAAGTCTCAGAGAAATACATGCAATGTGATTCTATTTAAATAAAGTTCAGAGCAGGCAAAACCAAAGTATATTATTTAGGGATACATAGTAATTTTTAAAAAAGCAAAGTAAAGCAATCTTTATTACAAAATTCAGACTAGTAATTACCTCAGGGGTTGGGGGAGAGGCTTATTAGGGAGTGGCACGTGGGAAGATTCTAAATTGCTGGTAATGTTTTATTTATAGACTGTGATGGTATTTACCTTATTTTCCTCCTTCAAACTACATATATGTACGTATATATATATTTTGTATCATCAACCAGAAAGGTAAGGTCTCGAGAAGAAAAAATTACAAAAGAAACCATTTTATCACACTGAGCAGAACTCATGGTTGCTAAATAGGCTATGGAGATATTTCATTAAATATTAGAATTTAAGAGTATAGAAAGGGCCAGTTTTAGAAAAGTATGATAGAGCATGGAGGAAGAAAGGATTGTTTAAAAATCTTCTTTAATCTGCAGGAATGACCTTCCCTTAAAAATACAAGGCTTTTAATAGTAATAAAATAATTATTCCCAGGGTAAATGATTTCCATTTTTACCATGTATTGAGAGCACATACCTAGCTTTGTATTATGACTCTTACTTGTGTGACTTCAGGCAAATTAGTAACCTCTTTGTGCCTTACTTATTTTCTTAAAATTTTAAAAACTTTTGATTATAGTTGATTTACATTGTTGTATTAGTTTCAGGTGAGCAGCAAAGTTAATCAGTTATACATATATCCACTCTTTTTTTTTTTTAAGATTCTCTTCCCATATAGGCCATTACAGAATATTGAATAGAGTTCCCTATGCTATAAAGCAGGTTCTTATTAGTTATCTGTCTTATATATGGTAGTGTGTATATGTCAATCCCAATCTCCCAGTTTATCCCCCCCCTTATCCCCTGGTCATGCCTTAGTTTCTTTTACTGCCAAATGAGGATAGTAATAGTACCTGTGTTTTGAGGAGATTAAATGATACAATAGGTGTAAAGGTCTTAGAATAGTGCTTGCTATGGAAAGTGCTTAAATAAAAACCTTAGTTGCTATTATTACAGCAGTGGTCATAGCAAATTGCATGTTCTAGTGAACTATCTTGGTTCTTTAGAACATGAGTGCCTTGGTAATCAGAGAGTTGTAGGGACTTTTTGTGCTTCTAAGTGCATGTGATATAATGTAATTCTAGTTTTCACCTATTAAAAATTATAACTCTGGGCTTCCCTGGTGGCGCAGTGGTTGGGAGTCCGCCTGCCGATGCAGGGGAGGCGGGTTCGTGCCCCGGTCCAGGAAAGATCCCACATGCCGCGGAGCGGCTGGGCCCGTGAGCCATGGCCGCTGGGCCTGAGTGTCCAGAGCCTGTGCTCCGCAACGGGAGAGGCCACAATAGCGAGAGGCCCGCGTACCACAAAAAAAAAAAAAAAAAAAAATACCCCTGATAAGGCTCTTCTTCACATTTTAGTGTGTACTTCTGTATATTTTGAATGTAGCGTGACTAGGCCACGTGGAACCAATTTCAGGAGAACTGGGCTCTCTTTTGGTTCTTTTTAAAAAATTTAATTGGAGAATAGTTGATTTACAATGTTGTGTTAGTTTCTGCTGCATGTTTTGGTTCCGTCTTAACTCACCTATGGCAAGTGCACCTCACATCAGATTTTTTCCTTGAAAAATGACTATATGAACTCCTTTAAAAAGATCACTGAGGTGCTTTAATTAATTTATTTTTAAGTCCTAGAAACAGTTTAATGTAAAAATGTACACTGTTACAATTATTTGATGTGAATTTCATAGATGAAAAGTTTTGTGTGAATGGTGTGAGGAAAACTTTGTAATGCTCAAAAATTTCTGACCCTAATTATGTCTAATTCCTGATGAAATTAATTTTGTTTAGACTATCTGATAACAAAGAAAGCAAGTTTGAATTAAATGAAATATTGTCATTTCTTCCTCACTGAGAAATGAATGGGAATTCTTGAAGGCCCCTATGAAGAGACTGTGATCAGCAAAAATTATTCCTTTTCAGTTTTGAGTTACTGTGTAAACATTTGATATAAAGAGAATCTGTTTGCTCTGTAAACAGAATATATAAAGTAGAAGATAGAAGTATATTTTAAAATGACTATAGATGTGGATTATTTTTCTTGTGGTATAGCTTGGAACTTCTCCACTTCATCTGGCAGCACAGTACGGACATTATTCCACCACAGAAGTACTACTCCGAGCTGGTGTAAGTAGGGATGCCAGAACCAAAGTGGACCGAACGCCACTGCATATGGCAGCTTCTGAGGGCCATGCCAGCATAGTGGAGGTTTTGCTTAAGGTATGTGTTCTCTTTTTGCACTTTGCTTTTGAAAGTAAGACCCCAAAGGCTATAAAATCATAGTGGTTTTATAAGAGGGAGAAGGGAACTAGTTTTGTTACTGACAGGGTTCTTGGACTCCTTAATCAATAGAAATTGATAAGAGGCCAGACAAGTAATTCAGGCAAGGCTTTATTAGGACTTGTGCTGTAGCACTAGGGAGCAAAAACAAGTATCAGGTTCCCTTGCTCGCTCCCTGACAGGGGAGGAGCTGGTCCCTTAAATGCAGTGAGGGTAGGGGCCAGTCCAGGGGTCACATGGGAGGGGTGGCTTGGGTGGTCTGTCCACCCCCTTAGTGGTGCTGTATGCAGTACCCTGCTTTTGCTCTCAACACCTCAGAAGTGGCAGTTGGGTTTTTGGTCTTTTGTATCTTATTGTTCATAATTTGCCCCAACTGCACATGCACGCAGTTATTTTTAGTCCCTTATATTAGTTTCTTTGTATTCTATGGCTGGAGGAGATGTTTGTCCAGGTGCAAGCACTGCAGCAAAGGGTCCCAGGTCCGAGCCTGTCTCTGTTTTATTGAATGTCTACTTTTTTCCCCCATGTTATCTCATTTTTTGTGTGTAAGCATTCATTTGAGTGAAAATTATTTTAAAGTGTTATTTTGTGGGGGGAAAAACTTCCTCATTGTATGTTTTTAGTTAAGTCAGACAATTGACTTCTTAGATCTTGGTCTTTGCTGTGGTGAGGGACTACAGCTTTGTCTTACTCAACATATTTAAAACGCACATGGAAGGGAATGTTAGGCTTGAATAATTAACAAACAAATAATACAGGCAGGGCTTTTTCTTTAATCATCTAAATGCCAAAGAGAAAATTCTGAAACAGAGAGTGATAGATTTAGATATTCTTAATTCTTTTCATTCTGGCCTCTAGATCAACTTATCCAAAAAACATACAATATAAGCCATGAGTACAAGTCATGTGTAATTCTAGATTTTGTATTAGCTACATTAAAAAAGTAAAAACAAAATAATTTTAATATTATATTTTATTTAACTCGGTATATATAAAATATTATAATTTCAACATGAAATCAATTTAAAAATTATTGAGATGTTTTACATCCTTTTTTTGGTGTGAGGTCTTTGAATTCCAGTGTGTATTTACATGCACAGCATAACTGTATTCGGCTACACATGTCTAGTGACAACCATAATGGATAGTGTATCTCTTGATAGCTCTCTATTAATTCATTATATTGCACTGGTTTTGAAAGCAAGGGATATTTTTGTGTAAATAAGGAGCTGGAGGGTTTTGGAGGAATGTTCATAGTTTTCCTTCACACCTTATGCCATTCAAACCCTTCATACTCACGGCTGGATGACTGAAAAAATAATTGCTGTACGCCTAAGAAATTAGAAGGAATGCAATTAGGAAAGCCAACATGTTAGGAAACTGATTACCTGACAGATGTGTGGTGTTTCCTGGAGCGTGTAGATCATTCAACACACAAAAATAAAGAGTTGGTCATATTAGTAGCAAATTCTTGGTTTAAAGCACAGTGGCTAGTATTTTCATATCAGGACTTCTTTATATTTCGTATTTTAGAAATTTCTTATTTTGAAATATTTGTATAGCATGGTGCTGATGTCAATGCAAAGGACATGTTGAAGATGACAGCTCTACATTGGGCCACAGAACACAATCATCAAGAGGTGGTGGAACTCTTAATCAAATATGGTGCTGATGTACACACGCAAAGTAAATTTTGTAAAACTGCGTTTGATATTTCAATAGACAATGGGAATGAAGATTTAGCAGAGATACTACAGGTAACTTTTGGCTTTTAATTTAAGAAAATAAAAGGATCTCTGTCATATGGATGATTTGAACTATTTAGCTTGTAGTGTTTCATTTTGGACTTATTTTGGACAGTCCTATTCCTTTTTCACTTCCTCTTTGTTCATTGCTGTTCATTTTCCTAATTGTAAGACCACAGTCTTTGCATGTAACATTAGAAGATTAGATAAAATGGTTACTTTCAGTGTTTGTAAGGTTCTGAATTCCCTTTTATACATTTTAGTCTATTAATTGTTTTGATGCATGTTTGGATACCTTATGGTTTTTCAAGTCTGTTATACTTCCACTAACATTTTTTTTTAGGAATCATAATCATGTCCCCTCAGTGAGTGATGCAGTCTTCATCATTCTGATTGGTTTCTTTTATTTTTTCACCATCCTCAAAAAAATCTGTTTATGAACATAGTTATTTATGGTTTTTGGACAAGTTTTCCTACTAACCAACATTACTTCTCTTCTTTAGCTAGACAACATTGATGTAAATTTTCTTCTTATTGCGTCTTCTTGCCTATCTTCTTGTTCTCTTTCCCAGTAGAACTCTTCTCTAAGACTATCTGAGTCTGTTGAACTTCATCTAGTTACTTAAAAGATGTTATATGTTCAGGAAAATAAATTTTGCTGTGCTTCTTCCAATTCTTTTACTCCCAAGAGTGCAGTTTGGAGCCTAGGGTTGAGGATGGAGGACAATTAACTGAGAAGGATGTGCTTTATATAGGTAGTGTTATATGTTGCTGAATATAGTAGAGAACATAATTTGATTTAAGTAATTTAATTTCTGTAGCGGCAGGGCAGCAGAATATCTTTCAACTGTGTTCTATTTACATATAGAACACAGATTTTTATTTTTGGCCCCACCGCGTGGCTCACGGGATCTTAGTTGCCTGACCAGGGATTGAACCTATGCCCTTGGCAGTGAAAGCGCAGAGTCCTAACCGCTGGACCACCAGGGAATTCACTCAACTGAGTTCTATACAATCCTTTCAGATACCTACTTCGCCTCACATGGGATTTTGCTGCTTTACCTAATAGGGGAACTCAGGATATAAATACATATCTGTGATTTACCACTATACTTTCAGTAGACCAGAAACAAAGATTTCCATTTGTATTATATGATTCTTAGATTACAGGATGTTACATTGAAAGTCTGTCCTATATGTTCTGGTTATAATTCTGAAAACACTGTGGTAATTTGTCCTCTAGATTGCTATGCAGAACCAAATCAACACAAACCCAGAGAGTCCCGACACTGTGACGATACACGCTGCAACACCACAGTTTATCATTGGACCTGGAGGGGTGGTGAACCTAACAGGTCTGGTATCTTCAGAAAATTCATCCAAGGCAACAGGTATTGAGATGCATATAGGATAGCTGTTGGGATTTTATGCTTTAGTAGGTATTCATCCTTTTAAGAAAGGACTGTTGGAGAACGAGGGTAAGATTATATCAGCCACCTTGGTTTTCTTTGTTATAATTGGCAAAAAAATTTTTATGAGGCAAAATAATCCAAAGAAAGGTGATATTGCAAAATGTACTGCAGTATTACCTTTCAAAAGTTAATGCTATCCAAGCTTGTTTTTCACAAAACTAATATTATCTAAGCTTCATTTAAGAGTTGAATAAAGTAAAACAGATTATCAGAAAAATTCACTAGATTAAATTCCTTAAAAATTCAAACATGTTTTCTCCTTTATCGTAGATGAAACGGGTGTATCTGCTGTTCAATTTGGAAACTCCTCTACATCAGTATTAGCTACATTAGCTGCCTTAGCTGAAGCATCTGCTCCATTGTCCAATTCTTCAGAAACTCCAGGTTAGAAAAACGAGTCAAATGTGTATATCGAAAGTTGGAGATTCAAATATTTGCACAGGCCAGGAAGGAAATTTAAAAGACTAAAGGGGAAAAAAAAAAAAAAAGACTAAAGGGGGGGCAGGGTTGAGGTTATGGCCATCTGAGGAGAGTGGGGCAGGGCAAGGGTGCATCTCCTACTCAGCTCTAACTGATTATAGTAAAATGCTCAGTTAGTGTTGCCAGACTCTGTTTTTTTCAAGGGAAGCTGAAAATCTGGATTTTAAAAGAACATTAAATCTTGGCAATTATTTAAAATTAAATTAAGATTAAAATTAATTAAAATTAAAAACAAACTTGTGTGGTTCACAGAAAACATGTCTGTGTACCCCATTTGGCTTTGTTTTACTAGTCTGACTTTTTGTATAAATAAATTAGCTAAGTATATATGAACCTGCTGTCTTTTTCATAACTTTTAATTTTTGGCAGCTCTATTAGAATGACATAAAATCTTAATGACTGACAAAACTAGGAAATAGCACACCAACAACCACCATTAAAGTATAACTTGGGGTTAAATGATTACAAACAGTATTAATAGCTGGTTTGATAAGGTTTACCTTTATACTTAACCAAAATAATTCTTGCTATAATTATGTAAGTAAAATCTTTTTTTAATTAGGGAATTTAAAAGACTCCACAAAATTATTTTTCTTACTGTAGTTTAAGCCATTTTATTTGGACCAATGCTTAAGAAAGTAAAGAATAATTTGTTGTCATTCATTATTTAATTTTTTTTCAAAATGTGACTAATAATAATAATAACAGCAACAGTTCGCTGCATGTTTACTGTGTGTGCTACGCACTGTGGCTGATGTTTTACACATCTCATTTAATCCTCACCAAAAAGATCGAAGGTAGATATTACTGGATTTGACTCTTCAAGGTGATGATTGGATGATGTATTTTTTGGTGTGGGGGGGGTGGTTACTTATCTCTCGCCTTTCTCCCCCTCTCTCTCTCCCTCTCTCCCTCCGTCTCCCCCCCCTCCCTCCCCCCTCTCTCCCCCTATGCCCCTCAACTAGTAATAGTAAACATTTATTCATTCTCCAGCTTCTTTAGCATTGTAATCAGTGTTTGAATCTAAACCTTTATATTTGGGAGTCTTAAGATTTTTCTGAATCACTTTTGGCCATTAACAGCTACGTGTATCATCCTATTGACATGCTGCTTTTATGACCTATGCCTGGATCTCTTCAGCACCTTTGTAATTGCATAAGTATATCAAAGAAAATTAATTTCATTGGTGGATTTCTATTTGATTAAACTTGTAAAATTTTTGCCTTTATTAAAGTACATATCTCTGAAAATTAATCTTTTCTTCAAAGTCAGCTCGAAGTTTTTACATTTAGATGTTTGACTCCACAAATTGGTCATACGAACTTCTCTAACTTCTACCTTTGAAAATGTTATGTGTGGTCTAGTGTGAGAGAATTGACAATTTTAGTTGACTTTTATTGCATGTGACTTACAGTCTTCTGTGAGCACAACAATTTTTTTATTTCAATACTACATCATAGTGAAATCTTTTTGAAGGTATTTTAAGAGCTTGAATTAAGTTAAAATTCAGGTGAGTACATTGCCACCAGTATAAACAACTCAGCTGAGGTGTGTAATCACATAAAGAAATATCTTCTTGCAGGTCAGTTTGCACATGCTCAGTCAAGTTATTTCTCTGCCTCTTGGCCGTCCAGTTTCTTTTAACATCATTTGTCAGACTCATCCTGATTTAGAAATGTTTATATGTTTTTTCAAGGACATCTCAGGATCTGGGAAATAAAGTAGTACTCCCATTTTATATGTGATGAAATTGAGGTTTGTGGAGGTTAAATAGTTTTGTCTAATGTAGCATGGCTATTAAGTGGTGAAAGGAAGTTTGTGCTCAAGGTCTGACTGATTCCCAAGTTGTGTGTCTGTGACCACTAAATATACTGTTTCCTCTATGTAGTTTCTTCAGGTGATCAGTGGCCGAGTCTCTTCTAGAATGTTTATAATTTGGTTTGTGATAGGAATAAATATTTGTGTAATCATCACTTTGTCTTGTATGAAACAAAAGCTTCACTATTCCTAGTTTTACTTCTGAGGTGTATCTTTTGGAGCAGTCTTTTGAAATAAATGTTCTCCTGTTTGCCCTTTTTAAATGATTGAAAAACAAAATATAAGAACCATCAGTACACTAATTGGTACTGCTCTTATTCTTTCCTTTTACTGGCTAAGTAGTACAGTAAATACATCTTCTGATAATAAATAGCCAGTGTAGCAGCAAATGGACTGCATTTGAAATGGAAGCTAGCTGGCTGACATGGTCCTATATATAGAGGAGAGGTACTTATTTATTTATTTATTTTTCTTGTATCTCAAAAGCTTTATTACATCTTTTTTTTTCTTTTTTTTAACATCTTTATTGGGGTATACTTGCTTTACAATGGTGTGTTAGTTTCTGCTTTATAACAAAGTGAATCAGCTATACATATACATATGCTCCCATGTGTCTTCCCTCTTGCGTGAGGAGAGGTACTTATGATAGTCTAGAATACCATGCTGTTTCATTTGAACTATGGCTTTAAATAGTTCTTTCATGTTTACATTAGGACTATCTTTGACATATAAAACAAATCTTAATGTTAGTCCAATGGGAACATCATAAAGGAAATCAGTCTAGTATAATGCTTTCATTGTGAAACGAAATGTCTTCTTGATGTTACAAGCAAATATAACTTCAGATTGTCACTGTTTGATGATTGAATTGCTTCCTTACTAGCATTTTTTATGTAAATATTTCCAGTTTTATTCTTTTCTCATAAACCTTTATTTTTCCAAGCATTTAACGTGTTAAATTTTTAATCTCCATGCATAATTTTCATGATTCTTTGTCTGTTTGATAGAAGTACAAAAAAAAAAACTTGATAAGTCTCAGTATACCCTGAAGCAACATTGTTGCTAATGTTCATTTTTATTAAATTGGTTTTTTGGGAGTTTTTATTTCAGTTCCTGAGCCCACAGGCCTATGCCAATGTGTATAATTATATTAAATAATCATTAGGTCTGTCTAGGTCCGGGCCAGGCCAGAAAAACATGATGGAACACTTGATGTAAGTCATAACTTTAACTTGGCATGATGAATTATAGAAAAATAATGGTTAATATATATAGGGTTCTTGCTATAAGCTTGTTATTGTGCTAAGTGCTTTACGTGTATTATCTCATCTCGCAATAGTCATCTGAATTAAGATATTATCATTGATCATTGACTGAGGTTTAGTTTTCAGCTCTGAGGTTTCAGAAATATTTTACTAATATATCCTGGGTTAATATAAGGGACTACTCACACTCAGCAAACTCATAAGAAAGTGATACATAAATCAAAATACTAAGTTATTTATTTTTAATTTCTTTTAAAGGGAGGATACAACTGTCTTTTGATACATGAAATTACCTTACTCATTTTGAAACAAATCAGTGAAAAAATTTACAGCCTTTAAAAGTATGCAGACACAGTTTTCAAGATACGTGTTTAAAACATCCTTCATAATTTTGGAGTGGAATAATTCAGAAGTATCAGGCATCTCTAACATTAATATAATAATTGTCGTCTTTTACATTATTATTATTATTTTTTAACATCTTTATTGGAATATAATTGCTTTACAGTGGTGTGTTAGTTTCTGCTTTATAACAAAGTGAATCAATTATACATATACATATGTTCCCATATCTCTTCCCTCTTGCGTCTCCCTCCCTCCCACCCTCCCTATCCCACCCCTCTAGGTGGTCACAAAGCACCGAGCTGATCTCCCTGTGCTATGCAACTGCTTCCCACTAGCTATCTATTTTACATTTGGTAGTGTATATAAGTCCATGCCACTCTCTCACTTCGTCCCAGTTTACCCTTCCCCCTCCCCATGTCCTCAAGTCCATTCTCTATGTCTGCATCTTTATTCCTGTCCTGCCCCTAGGTTCTTCAAACAAACTAGTAGAATTTTTGCTCGGAAATAGTTGGAAATTATCTTGTTAATTTATGTACCCAATGATTAGAAGGCTGTGTTACTTTAAATATTCTGTGATTCAAGTTTTTTACTAATTTGAACTCCTCTCAGTTAGTTTGAATTAATATGATAATATCAACAAGAGCAGCATTCTTAAATTTTGTGTGAATCAGAATCACCTTCTCAACAATCATTTGCCCCAATTCTACCCCAGTGGATTCTGATTCAGTAACTTTAGGGTGGGACCGTGACATCCATATTTTTAACATGCTCTCAAAAGTGATCCTATGGCACACCAAACTTTAAGAATTTGACCCAAATTTTAAAAGTTCTATTTCTTACTACTAATAGATTGTATAGTAAATATCTAAAGATTGTGAGTGTACTACAGCAAAGATTTGCTTGAATAATATATATTTCTTATTTATTTCATTTTTATGCGTAATTTAATATTTATTCAACTGTTTATGGGGTGCATAGGTGAATCTGTACTAAGGAAAACATGTGGGAGAGAGGAATGGCTTTCTTTTTTTTCTTTTCTTTTCTTTCTTTCTTTATTTGTCAGTTGCTTCATTTACACATGTTTTCTCCCATTCTGAGGGTTGTCTTTTGGTCTTGTTTATGGTTTTCTTTGCTGTTCAAAAGCTTTGAAGTTTCATTAGGCCCCGTTTGTTTATTTATGTTTTTATTTCCATTTCTCTAGGAGGTGGGTCAAAAAGGATCTTGCTGTGAGAAAAAGTAGAAAGAATTAGTAGAAGTAGAAAGAAAGAAAGAAAGGAGGGAGCGAAGGAGGGAGGGAGGGAGGAAGGAAGGAAAAAAGAAAGATAAAGTACAATAAAGTAAAGTAAGATAAAATATAATAAAGTTATTAAAATAAAAAATAATTATTAAGAGAAAAGGAAAAAATAAAAAAAAACAAAAAAAGGCCCCACCACTGCGTGTAGGTCGCTGGAGGGCCTCTGTTCTTTTCTCAGCCAGGACAGGGTTAAAGGAGCCGCTGATTCAGGGGCTCTGGCTCACTCAGGCCAGGGGGAGGGAGGGGCACGGAGTGCGGGGCGAGCCCGCGGCGGCAGAGGCCGGTGTGACGTTGCCCCAGCCTGAGGCGCGCCGTGCGTTCTCCCACTCCTTTAAGCAGTGCTCTTAATCCCCTCTCCTGGCGCACCAGGAAACAAAGAGGGAAGAAAATGTCTCTTGACATTTTCTCCAGACTATTCCCCGGACTCCCTCCCGGCTAGCCGTGGCGCACTAAACCCCTGCAGGCTGTGTTCATGCCGCCAACCCCAGTCCTCTCCCTGTGCTCCGACCGAAGCCCGAGGCTCAACTCCCAGCCCCGCCCGCCCCGGCGTGTAAGCAAACAAGCCTCTCGGGCTGGTGAGTGCCGGTCGGCACTATAGTTCTTCAGGGGACAGAGATTACTTTTAGCTGGAGTTGGGGCATGGGGCTAGGGGAGTGGGGTGAGGTTGAGTTGTACCCTAAAGAATGAATGGGGTTTAAGGATTTAGATAGATAAGAACTCATTTCAAGTTATTCCATTTTGGAATGTATTCCAAAATGAAGATACAAAAAAGTAAATATTTTCTTTTGGGGATTGCAGCTGCCTTTTTCGTCATAAGAAAACCACCCCTTGGTAGTACACTATTAATAAACAGAGGCAATCGTGTTGTCCTATTTTTCTACCAAAGCTTACACACCAGTCTGTTACAGGTGTTTCCTATTTGGAAAATCAAAATTCCAGGAAGCTCTCACCCTTACTCTCACTTCTTGCTTCAGAACAAAATTAAAATGTACAAATAATAAAAATTCATGGAGGGATATATCATGCTTATGTTAAAGGAATAACTCAAAACTGTTCTTGAGCTAAATTTTCCATATATTGGTTTACAAATAGCTGTTCATTTACAATTAGAAAAATATTTATTCATTCATTGAACAGATTTTTGTTGAATATCTCTTATGTTCTGGTAAACAATCATATACAGTCCCAACCTTTGTGGAACACGTCGTCTTTCAGTAGAATGAGATATTAAAGTTATTCACTCAGATAAATACTTGTGATTCGTGGTATATATAAAGAATACAGGATTTTGACCAAGTTGGTGAGTCTTTCTAGAGGAAGAGACATTTAAACTAAAGACTAAGTAGGAATTAGTGGAGCAAAACTTGGGGGAAGAACATTTTAGGAAGGAGGACACATGTGGAGCTTTTGAGGCAGGAAAGCTTGTCCTTTCAGAGGACTCAGAGACCAGCGTAGCTGAGCTCAGCAAGTGGGAGAGTAACTCACGGTAATTGAAGGTAAGATTATATAGGACTTTTAAAATGATTACTTTGGTGGGCTCTGGAAGGGAGTTTAGTTAGGAGTCTAATGCAGTCACCTGGGGAAGAAATAATGGTAGCGTGGATTAGGATTTGGCAAAGAGATAATAAGAAGTGAATAGATTTGAGAGTTATTTAGTTGTAGAATCAGAAGTTAAAATTGGTTGGATGTAGGCCTTACATCTGCAGTGTAGTTTAGTCCTTATGAAACTCTCATAAAATAATATTTTATGGCTCTAACCTACAGTCTTACATTGATTTTGCATTGCTTAGCCTTATTCTTTCTTGCGGCCCAGCTATATAATCCCATTAAATGGACATCTGTGACTACCCTTGTTTTTGTCTTTAGAGCAACTTCAGCTAATTGTTAATAAGGTGGTTTTTTCCAAAGGTATAATGCATCTGGTGGCTGTTTCCCTCCTTTCTCCTAATAGTGAAATTTGAGTCAGGTCCCCTTTGCATGTTGTTTTTTTTTTTTTTCTGTTCCTAAAGTAGATCAATAAAAGTGAATTGGCTTTCAGGTATATGCTGCTGGGCTTCATAAGATTGTTTTGTTTTGGCCTTTTTTTAAAAAATGTCAGGTTCTATTGCAGGCAATCCTACTTTTGAAATGTTATTTTTTTCTTCAGTAAGCCTAGTTTCTATTTTATTGAAATATTTATATGCATATAGAATTTTCAATCTTCTAGTAACATCTCAAAGACAGTTTTTTCCTTGTCTTAGTTGACTTTTATGGCATTAAAATTCAAAAGTCATGTTGAACAAGAGGTCTCAAACATTTTCAGAGATGCTGTAGATTATCTAGGCTCTCTTTGTATATTATAACTTGACTTTTAAATTAGACCAATGAATATTTATTAGTTATTTTTTTATCCGGGGTTTTATATTTGGATATATCTGTCTATGTATATTTTTTTAAATAACATTCTTTTTAAAGTTTTTAGGCTTTCTGTTTTATTCTTACATGTTTCAACATTTCACTGCTGGGTTGTTTTTAGGATTACTGAGGGGGTTCTTTGTTTTCTTACATAATTGGTTTCCTTATAATTTTTTCTTAAATTCCTTACCATAGAACAACTTAAAAAGAAAGCTTTTTAGATGAAAGGCAAGAACTCTCTTATCTTAATGACAGTCATTGCAAATAGTACAAAGATGAAAGTTCTTGAGTTGTGCCTTGATCATATGTGGTCTCAGAAATTTCTTACATATGATTATGTTTTTTAAAATATTTGCTACTTATAGTTAACATTCAACCATAGTGAACATTTGTTTTTCATATGGATAGTTTTTACAAGATGAAAGCAATAGTTAATGTCTTTGAAAACCTCAGTAGTTGTTCTATTGAATACATTACTGTTTTATGCCCTACATTTCATTTTAATAATTATCTTCCTGAAATTTTCTTAAGTGCTTGGTGATAAAGCCTAATTATGGTTTAAGACAAACAAAAATGAGAGAACTCAAAACATAAAGGTTTTTGCATTTTGAATATCATCTGTGGTTTGCATTGTGACCCTTGATTACGCAAATAACACAGTAACAGGATTGCAGCCAGGCCTGTTACCATGAGTTCATCCTTGAAAACTAGTGTTCTAGTACTTACCTTGCCTTTTATTTAAAAAGGAGTTTGTTTAATTAGAGCATCTCTGTATTTAGTAAATCCCTTGGTCGTTCATATCCATGACATTCTGCTGGAATTTGGTAGCAACTTGGCGTGTTTCAGAGTAACTGTGTATCTGAAGGGTAGCGTGACTTCAGGAGAGAATGATTTTATTTCATTACACTTTTGGTAAAGTGTTGCCTCAAATAACACATTTCAAAAAACCATATCATTTAGAAATAGTTTTTTTTTGTCATTTCTTTTTTTCAGAATTAGTTATATTAAAACGTTTTTTAATGTTGATAGTTTTAAAAACCCATAGAAAAATTGGAGAATGAACTTTATACCTTGCACCTGTATTCACCACCTGTTAACATCTTGCCACATCTGCATGTTCACACACAAAAACAGACACATGCTTTTATTTTGCCAAATTATCTGAAAGTAGGCTAAAGACATCATGACACTTCATCCTTAAATTCTTCAGCATGTGTCTACCAAGAACAAGGACAGCTTCCTACGTATTCACAGTTCTTTTATGTTTCTTAAAAACAATATTAATTTAGTAATATTATCTGGCATATGGTCCATATTCAAGTTTCCTCAGTTATCCCCAAAATGTCCTTTATAACTATTTGTTTTCACCCAGGATCCAATCAAAGTTCACACACTATATTCGAATATTATGTCTCTTTAGTCTCCCCCAATCTAGGACAGTCTTACTGCCTCACTTGTTCTTTATGACACTGAAATCTTTGTAGAGTTTAAGCCAGTTGTCTGCAGGATCACTCACATTCTAGATTCATTTGTTTCTTAATAATTAGATTCAGGTCAAACATTTCCAGTAAGAACACAGGGATATTTTGTAATCTCCTGTTGCATCACATCAGGAGTCACTTTAATTGCTGTGTAGTATGCCAGTGCATGAATCTACCAGTTTATTCATTCTACTTTTGACAGATATCTGATTTGTTTCAAGTTTTTGACTATTATGAGTAAAGCTGCTATGCGTAGTCTTTTGGGATCAGTAGTTGGGCATAGCTTGTGGCAAAGGATTTTGGCAATTTCTTTACCTAGGCAAGACCTGGAGTGCTGTGTTCAGCTGCCAGAATCCTCGCTGAACCTTTCATAAAACATTGAGAACATAGTTTTGACTTTTATTTATGTAAATGTTAATATATTTTTTCATAGCCTACAGTACCAGATCTATTTGCCACTTATTATGAAGGCAACCCTTGCTCACACAATCCAAAAAGGGAATACTGTTTATTCTCTCTGCTTGAAGAATACAAATTTCCATGTTTTGTTGGATAGGAAATGTATATCAACTCATATATGTAAATTTGAATGGAGTATAACCACATACAATATCTTCTTTTTTGGATTGTGGAATCTTATTAAGCTGGCATAACGTTTGTCATATCTGTGACCTTAGGAGAGCTTCTAAATTTCGTACCTCATAGAACTAAATGAAGATAGTTTATTTAAACATGTGCATGCATAGATAGTTGGAACTCACTTATTGTAAATTGTGGGACTTCTAGTCAACTGTTTACATAGGTATCTACAACACCACTGGAGACTGAATTTAAAAACCATGTAAAAGCTTTTCTGTGTAAGAAAGAAGTAAGGACAGCAAAGGTAGCAGAGCAAAAATAAACTTCTGTTCATACTTTTATATATGTTCACTGATTTTTACATATATATGTATTTTTTTCCAGTAGTGGCTACGGAGGAAGTAGTTACTGCAGAATCTGTGGATGGTGCAATTCAGCAAGTAGTTAGTTCAGGGGGTCAACAAGTCATCACAATAGTTACAGATGGAATTCAGCTTGGAAATTTGCACTCCATTCCAACCAGTGGAATAGGTCAGCCCATCATTGTGACCATGCCAGATGGACAACAAGGTTGGTAGAAGGCATTTACATAAAGTTTGCATTTATTCTTAATCCTCAGGAAATTGTGACATGTTTTTCAAAGCATTTATTTTTGCCTTAAATGTTGTTTTTGTAACCTTTTGCAGCAGACTTAATTGCCTAGTTTTATTTGCTTAGGCTACTGTTAAAATTAGCTTGCTTTCTCTGAGTGTATACTAGGTACAAAGAGGAATTGGCCCCAAAGTATTCTGGTTGGAAAATGAGCTTAAATAAATAATTCAAAATCAGTATTGGACAATACTTTCCTAGGCCATTTAATACAATTCAGATACCATACGGGCTTTTAAAAACACCATGTGAAAAAAAGCTACTTAAAAAGAAGTTGGACTTAGGAGTTATGGTAGGAACATAGTGACAACTTTTAGCAGCTTTGTTGATAATTGTCCCAATTTTTTCCTTTTGAGTAATAAGAGAGTAGTAATAAGATAGATGAAACATAAACCCCAGTTTCATGTTTAGTGAACTAAAAGACTGAGAAAACCACAAAATTCCATATTTTAAGTGCTTGCCAAAAACATCTTAAGATCTAAGCCAGGGCAGTAGAACCCTCAGGGAAGCCCCCAGTCGTGCATCAAGAAAAGAGGTTGAGCTCAGAAATCAGCAATAAATATACACTTCCAGTAAGACAGGGCCCAATCTGAGTAAGAAGTGCTGCAAGTAGGATTAAGATAGACTACAGCATGAAAGCTGGAGGAAGCAGAAAGTTCCTATCTGAACAAGCATCCCAGTACCCAGTACTCCGTACTCCCCCACCCCCCACCAAAAAAAGTATGTGCACACATAACCTTTTAGAAAACGACTAGGATTGCAGAGACCAAGCCTCTTCATGGCCTGTGAAGGAATTAGGGAATGGAAGGGCTGGAGGTAGAAGTTCTCCTAAACCAGGTTTGGTTTAGAGTGATAGTGGAGGTATGGCCCTGCAGAGAGGCCAGGTCTCAAGGAATGATTTTGTTGCCATAGCAGTGGAGGAGGAAACCTTTGACCTGTGGAGCCTGGGAGGCTTTTCTCACTGCTATGCAGAAATCTCCTGCTGGTGGTCCAAGATTTGGATCAAGCCCAGGTACTTTCACAAAGCTTTAAAGAACTAATTCTAATTATATAGAAAAGAAGAAACTTTCAAAATATTTGTTTTAAGCAGATATAACATTGTTTCCAAAACCTGACATTATACACACAGTCTAATCTCATTGTTGAACAAATGGAAAGAAACTCATGTTTTTGGATAGGCTGACTCACTATTATAAAGCTCTCAATTCTTCTTGAGTTAATTGATAAATGTAATGTGATAGGGAAAAAAAGACTGTATTAGTTTGCTAGGGCTGCCATAACAAACTACCACAGACTGGGTGACTTAACAGAAGTTTATCTTCTCACAGTGCTGGAAGGTGGAAGTCCAAGATCAAGGTGTTGGCAGGTTTGGTTTCTTCTGAGGCCTTTCTCCTTGGCTTGCAAATGGCTGCCTTCTTGCTGTGTCCTGATATAGTCAGCCCTCAGTCTGTGTGTGTTGTCTGCGACCTAACCTCTTATAAGGACACCAGTCATATTGGATTAGGACCCACTTAAATGACTTCATTTTGGACTTCTCTGGTGGCGCAGTGGTTAAGAATCTGCTTGCCAATGCAGGGGACATGGGTTCGAGCCCTGGTCAGGGAAGATCCCACATGCCACGGAGCAACTAAGCCGGTGCACCAAAGCTACCGAGTCTGTGCTCTAGAGCCCGCGAGCCACAACTACCAAAGCCTGCGTGCCTAGAGCCCATGCTCCGCAGCAAGAGAAGCCACCACAATGAGAAGCCTGTGCACTGCAACAAACAGTTGCCCCCGCTCGCCACAGCTAGAGAGTCTGTGCACAGCAACGAAGACCCAACGCAGCCAAAAATAAAACCAAAATCTCATTTTACCTTTTTAACCTTTTTAAAGGCCCTATCTCCAAATACATTTTGAGGTACTGGGGGTTAGGACTTACAACATTTGAATTTTGAGGGGGACACAATTCAAGCCATAACGAAGACTAATAGGTCTTTTTCTGGAACTAGCCAAACAGATTCTGAAGTTTATTTTGATGGAGGAGGAGGGAAGAAGACTAAGGATAACTAGAAAAGAAGAGCAATGAGAGGACTCTACTGAATATTAAAATAAACTTTTAAAGCTTTCATAATTTAAAAATTATAACTGGAAAATGAATATATAGACTATGTAGATAGTCCAGTGAAACAGATATAATTCTCAGTTCTTCTTGAATAAATTTATAAGTGTAATGTAATATGGTATGAGTTAAAAGAAATACTTTAATTCTCAATATTTCTAATGTTTTTAATTACATTGTACTAAATAAATAATAGTTTTACTATTTTTTCATTTATTTACATTTATAAGTGACAGTAGGAGAGTTTTTAATGTTTTGACAACCTTAAAGGCTGTAGGACAGTTGTAATTTTTCCCATTGATGATTAAGATTGTTTCGCATAGTTTTAGCTTACACAGTCATGTTTATGTTCCCGCACTGGTATGCAAAGCAAGGACAGCCTCTCGCTCTCTGTATATTTACATTTATGTAAAGAGATACTAAAAATTGGGACAGTCTAACAACCCGGTGGAAAAACAAGCAAAGTTTATAAACAGACATTGTTCATAATGGTGTATCCTCACAGTGGAATATAATGCAGCTAAATGAAAGAAAGCTCTCTGTGTGTTGGTGAAAGATACCCTAGATATATGGAGTGAAAAAAACAGACACAGAACGATATATCTATCTTATGTATGTTTGAATGTATGTTTTGTATGTATGCTACCTTTTGTGTAAGAGAGAGAAAAAGGAGAATGTATATTCATGTTTGGTTTTACATAAATGAACACACGAACAATGTATAAGCAACCAGTAAAAGTATCTGTTTTAGCAAGGGTGAAGTCAGACCTCTCAAAATATGCTTGTTAAGTATTATTTTGATTTTGAGCCAATGAATGTATTATCTATAAAATTAAAAAAATAAGTAGGTACCTTAAACAATAAGTAGTTTTCAGTAAATAGATAAGAAGTTGAAGACAAATATGGACATTTCTCATAAATAGCAAATCAGTGTTTTGAAATTATTGTTTTTGGAATATATTTATTTTAGATGAGTTGCATCAACAATCTCAAGACTAGTTTTAATTCTTCTAAACCTATCTGTAAATGAAGTAATGTGTACATTTTTTCATTTTAGTATTAACAGTACCAGCAACAGACATTGCTGAAGAAACTGTTATAAGTGAAGAACCACCAGCCAAGAGACAATGTATTGAAATAATTGAAAACCGGGTGGAGTCTGCAGAAATAGAAGTAAGGAGTCTTTTACCCGGTGTGTTTTGCTGCAGTCATCCAAAATAAATTCCATTTGCTTTTCTTTCTTTCTTTTTTTTTTTGTCTTTTATATTTATTACTGACAGTATTGTTTTGATATAGCATGAGTACTTTTTTGTCTAATTTTTTGGCCTTATCCATATAGCAAGCCTTCAATAAATAAATATTGAATGAATGAATGAATGAGTAAAGAATTTGTTTGTAACAAAGTCTGTCATCATGGTAACATTGGAATGTCTTTTGTTCTTGTACTGCATCCTTTATTTTCTATTAAATTTACATACATCATTCTCCCAAGTCACTAAAGGGAATGTCACTATATATTGACTAAAAAAATTTTTTTCTTTCAAAAGTGAAAGGCGAGTGCCTATTTGGGCTGGAAGATGCTCTTAAAGAATGTTGAAGTTCGTCAGCTGAGTTATTTTGTAAAAAGCCATAGGTAACTGTTTATTTCACGATTAAGTCCCTTAAGGAAATTAAATTTAGACTAACTGTTGATAGGATTCACCTTCTTTTCCCTCTGCCAAACTAGTTTGTAATTGTAAACTAGTTTGTAAGTGTAACCAAACCATAGTTATTACCTCACAGATTTTTTTCTCACATGACTGTAAATAGTTATGTTTTCCAAAGTTGATATTAACTTATATCAAATGAAAATAAGATCATTCTTGAATAACTTTGAAAGAGCAACTGCAGTGTAAAGAAAAGAATATTGGACTTGAAATTACATGAGCTGGATATGAATCCCACCTTTTGCCCCTCCCTATTAGCTTTGAGGCAAGTTATCTTACCTTTCTGAGTTCCTGTTTATTTTCTCCCAAATTGGAATTTAAGATAACAATATCTGTATTTTGGGGTTTTTATGAGAGTTGAAAAAGTCAGCATACTCATTATATACACATCATAGTATCTAATATGTGTGAATAATAAATGTTGGTGAATATTTAGGAATTCTTTGTTATCATAGAAAAGAGAAGATTTTAAAAAATGCCATCTAAAGGCAACATAATTCTTGACTGAGGACAATTAGAAAATATCCTTGCCCAAATTCGTTTACATGTAAGACTGGTACATCTTTGGCCACAATCTCAAAGGACATATTATTGAGTTACGAAGAATTTGATTCATGGTTTAACCAGAATGTTTGATAAACTTGTGACTTTAATTATTGAGGGTGAGTTGTTTCATTTCTTCAAAATTTAAAGTGATATTCAGTACACTGAAGTTTTTATCAACTAACCATTTATTTCATTGAATGGTATCAGTATACTTATTATTTTAAAATCTTTAATGTCTTTTACTGATAAATCAGTTGATCTTGTTTTCTGGCATATAAGGTGAGAAAGATTTTGTGATGTACTTTGCTTTAACTAATTAATAAAACATTTTTAAATTACTTGAATTTTTATTGAACATAAACTGACTCAATTCAACATTTCTTTTCATTGAAGTATAGTAGATTTATGTCAATTCAGCATTTTCAAAATAATGAATGTGCAGGCTGTACCTTTATTTACCTAACAACCAGTGAGAATTTCTGTTTTCATCAAAAATCAACCTAATTCCACTCTTACAGTCTTTCAGAGACCAAGGAGAATAATCGCAAATAACAAGAAAGTATGAATTGAGGTATATAAATTAACTAGAACCAAGGAGAATAGAACTTCAGGGAGATGGAATTTTAGCTTGATATAAAGAACTTCACGAGTTAGTTTTAGCTTAATTTTAGTAATTAGAGCTTTCTGGTAATGGAAGTCTTATTCTCCATCACTGGAAATGTTCAAGCCAAAGTTGCAGGATGTTAGAGCTATTACAGAGAGACTTTGAAGCATGCAGTGAGAAGAGATGGTAGAGGTGGGCAGGGGATACAGAATGAAGAGAGACCTCCAATGTTTTCTAAAACAAGGTAATCATTTCCTTATAGTACATAAGAGTTCTTTTGATTTTATTTTCTGAGGTGACCAATAGAGTTATCTTGGGGGTATACTTTTATATTCCTTTCTAAGTGATTGCTTAGCCATTAACCCAAAAAGTTTCTTTAAAGCAGTGCTTCTCACCTGGAGCAATTTTGACCCCAGGGGACATTTGGCAATGTCTGGGTACATTTCGGGTTGTCACAATGAGGGACATGCCACTGACATTTAGTGGATAGAGGCTGGGGATGCTGCTAAACACTATACACATCCTACAATGTGTGTTTTGCTGCTCAGTTCTGCAGTTGTGGTAGGAAAGCAGCCATGGGCAATTTGGAAATGAGTGGGTATGGCTGTATTTCAGAAAAACTTTATAAAAACAGGATCATATTTGACCCATGGCAGTTAGAAAATGGACAGCTCAATGGGCAAGGAGAGAGCTCAAACACCCTGCCTAGTTTCTCTCTTTTTAAAAAAAACATTTAATGGTTAAGAATATGAGTCTGGAAGCAGATTTAGGTTTGAATAATAATCTTCTGAGTGTGATTGGTCAAGTTATTTAGCCTTTCAAGGCTTGGCTTCCCCATCAGTAAAAAGGGGAAAATAATAGCACCTACATTATCAGAGTGTTGTAAGGTTTAAATGAGAATGCATGTGAAGGACTAGTACAGTGGTGAGCATATAGTAAATGCTCAGTAACTGTTAGTTGTATTAGTATTATCTTCTAAAATTTATATTGTGGTATGGTAGAAGATAAATCACTTTAATGATTTTTTTTTGCTTTATAATAGCTAAAGTAAAATAAATTTGAATATTAGAAAATTACATATAAAACTATTAAAAGATAATTGTTAATAGCTGAAGCAGAATTCAAGAATCTTGTTTGGAATTTAAAAAGCAAACTCGAAGTCTTTCTTTGTTCTATTATTCTCTTGCCTAATGTAATCATAATACATTGCTTGGGCTTGGAGTTGAAGTGTAAGGTATCTTCCTTACTGCTTTCATCTCCTGAAATAATTGTGAATCTCTTGCTGTTTCTAAGTGTGAATAAATAGGTAATACTAGAAGATGCCTTAGAGTTAATCTTTTCTAATATTTCCAACCAAATCAGGGCAAGTTTTTATCCATATTCAAAACTTTGGCTGCCAAAGGATCTTATTTCTTAGTACATGTAAAAGTATAAAACACTTATGCATGGCTGTACTCACAGGCCGTACTCCTGCCAGAGGTAGGGGTCTAGCTCCCACCCTTCCACTGGTGCCCAAAGTCCTGCATAGTTCGCTGCCAGGGACTGGTGTCAGTTGCTTACGTGAGGCTGGCATCTTGCCTGAAGTAAGGAGAAAAGGATAGCAGGGTAGGGCGTAGGCATTTCTTCTACTTGTACATTTTGTGTAATTGGAAGATTTGGAGACTACTTGTATAATCAATCACTCTTACATTTGGTGGACTCATGGGAAAAATAAATGTTAGATCTAGCTTCATTCTCAGTGTGGAGAAGGCAGTGGGATCACAGGAAGGCAGGAGTATTATACATGTTCCTCCTTGTGGACCATGTGAATAGTGGAGGGTAAGGAATCTTTCAGTGTTCACAATGGAGAAGGGTCTAGGAGGCAGTGGAAGAGACCACAGTGCCCTCTTTCCCAGCAAGCTTCTTACCCCTCGCCTTTACCTTCAGTTCTCTCTTTTAAGTGTCTTGTCCAGTGTGAACCTGGCCTCTTTTTGCCATTAGTAGTCCTACCCTCAGCCCCCACCCCAAGCAGAAGGCCTGGGCTTCTGTAATGAGGTTGAACTTGGACCTGGGCAAGTTGAGTTTTTGTCCATGTGCTTACTAGAGGTATGGGAAAGGAATCTTTGAAGTGTTTTCCCTTAGGCAACTGTATAGGGACAGAGTGAGGAGAGGAGAAAGAATACCACTTACATTGGACCAGAGTTGTGTTTTTCCTCTCAATTTGTTCAGGAATTTGATACATATATTTTACAGCATATAATATAATGAATCACAGTAGAGAAATTAGTATTTTATTGGTTTGTAAAATGGTATAATTTAGGAAACACTAATCTAGACCAGCACTCTTCATTTTAAAGATGAGGAATCTTGCTTGCTGTCATAGGGAAAGATAGTTTTATTTATTTACTTTTTTATAAAAAATTATTTATTTATGGCTGCGTTGGCTGCTTTCTCTAGTTGCGGCGAGTGGGGGCTACTCGTTGCGGTGCGCGGGCGGCCCATTGCGGTGGCTTCTCTTGTTGTGGAGCGCAGGCTCTAGGCACGCGGGCTTCAGTAGTTGTGGCGCAAGGGCTCAGTAGTTGTGGGTCGTGGGCTCTAGAGCACAGTCTCGGTAGTTGTGGTGCACGGGCTTAGTTGCTCCGCGGCATGTGGGATCTTCCTGGACCAGGGCTCGAACCCGTGTCCTCTGCATTGGCAGGCGGATTCTTAACCACTGTGCCACCACGGAAGTCCCGGGAAAGATAGTTTTAAAAGCAGTAATATTAGAACCTCATAACCCTGACTCCTTATTGTGTTACCATGAGAAAGCTACATTGTCTCTGAGCATCATTTTCCTCATCTGTAAAATGGGCATAATGTCTGTCTTAGAGACTTGTTATTGGAAATTACCTTGTTTATATATATAATGGGTGCTCAATAAATATTAAGTTTTTTATAATTAGTAGCTTTTTAACATCACAGATAAAGATGTGAAGAGGTATGGTGGTATATTTCCCTGTTAAAGTTCTTCACTAGTTTTTGTAGTATGTATAAAAGTACAGGTAACCAATTTGGGTTCATTATGATAGTCTTATTTCTAATTAGAAAATAATTTCCTTGAGGTCAGAAACTAATCTGTATCTCGTAGTGTGGAGCTCGAAATTAGGGCTTTAATTATGAGGGAATTGGTGAAAAAGGCAAGATGTCTCAGAAATACCAATACGTGGCTACTTCTAGCAACTACAGATTTTTTTATTTGAAAGATGCATGCTTGTATGTGTTATTGTATTTGTGCAACAATTGAAAAAAAAAACTTTTTTTTTTAATTAGGAGAGAGAAGCTCTTCAGAAACAGCTGGATGAAGCTAATCGAGAAGCACAAAAATATCGACAGCAACTTCTAAAGAAAGAACAGGAAGCAGAGGCCTACAGACAGAAATTAGAAGCTATGACTCGTCTTCAGACTAATAAAGAAGCTGTTTAATTGAAATGAACATATAGTTTGAGTTTACTTTTGGTCAAGAAAGAATACAGTCTTGAACTGTACACAGTAAGGTGCAGTCATGGGAAGACAGGATAATAAAAGAGACTGCAGCTTGATAATTGGACTTAAGCCATGAGCTCTGAATCCTTGTAACATAAAACTTTACTTTAGAAGTTGTGAAATGTATTTAAAACTGAATTCTGTAAATAGTTTTTTTTTTTTTACAGTTCCAAATGCGTTGATAAAGATTGTTGAAGAGATCCCAAAACACAATAAGCCACTGTTTTTTGTGAATTCTTTTTGATTTTAGTACAAACCTTAATTTCTCAGAAACAGAACAGTTTTAAGGGTGATCGTTGTTGATTAGACCAAATGTTGTGTAATAATTATGTGGTGGACTGATGCTGGAATTACTCCTGTAGGTATAAACTTCTATATGAAGAGAAGATTTCTCCCAGGAAATCTTGTACAGCTTTAAGTTGTCTCAGATTCTCTGAAAACATTTTTTAGAAAGCAAATTTTTATATTTGTTCAATTTCAGCTATACCCAATTAGATTTACATGTATATGAAGCAGATATTTTTAAAACTTTCTGTTTGTACATATTCTGCATGTTTTATAATTTCAAAATACATCACTTGCATAGGTATTTTTCCCACAAAGATGACGAAAGTTACTAGGAAAGAAAGAAACCCTTTTATTCTATAGGTCATTGAAACTAAGTAAGCTAGCAGCTGGTTTTATTGGAATGACAATGTTCTTGGAAGGAGCAGCTTACAAGATACCTTGAATTTGCAAACTGCAACATCTGCGCTTTTTTGAAAATTTCATAGTGGGGACGTGAAACAATTCTGTGCCTTCCATCATGATTTCCACATGAAAGCACTTTAAGGCACTGGATTTTAATATAATGTTTTCAGAAAACTCAAAGCATATGGGTTTCTGAAATATTTCATGGACTCATTTCCTCCCCAGGAAATTATTCTTACGGAAAAAAATTGCTTTTGTATGGTAGAACAGGAACTTTTTGTACTACGGTGATGCTATAGATATGTCTGACATAACTTTTACTTTCCCTGTGAAAGCTGTATGTCTGTGCTGTGACTGGCTCTCATCACAATATTGTTCAATTCCACAATGTATGGACATTAAACTCTGACATAGTGTTCTTTCTTTTTTGTAAACATAACTTCAAGTTCCTTTTCTTGTTTCATTTTTAAATGTTTTATTGCTTTATGAAAATGTTTAACCCTAAGACCCTTCTAGATTACCTATACTGTATAAAGAAGCAATTACCCTTAAAACTGTACTCTGCCCTACTTTTCTATTTTACAATTAAATATCTTTTCCACATATGTTCAGTGTAGACTTATATTTTGACCACATTTTATTCACACATTAAAAAGTTTGTTCTGTGTACTACGGCCATATTCCACGTATGGAAATATTATAAATTCTTCACACTGTGTCTTAAAAGTACCTAAAACTGGGTTTTACAAATGCCAAGTCATATTTTCAGTTGCGTGAAGCTGCTTTTCTGTGTCTGTTTTTTAGTACGTTAGTGCATTTATGGATTTGTTATGTTAGGAAGGGTACCCTAACGTGTGCAGTGTCAGAGTAGAGCAGGGGCAGCGTGTTCACCCCACTGTGTAGTTTTGCTTCCAAGACAAGATTGGCCCTGAAGATCCTTGAGAAAGTGTTGGAAACTAGCTTCTGAAAGTGAATTTAATGCCTTCTTTGATTTCTAGTCTTTTGCTCTGCTAGAAACTTTACCTGGTGCACAAAAGAATTTTGATCTATAATAACATTTGCCATAGATGGGAGAAAATAATTGATACTTAAGAGGAATAAGTGTATGATATTATCAGGTAGACATTGAAATGTCTTGGGGGGAAGTCCACGTTTTTCAGAGTTTGTGTGTTGGACTTGTGTAATTCCTTAATCATCCACACCTGATTCAATGTACTATGAAATCAGAACTTAAGCAAGAACTTATAACTAAAATAAGCATTTGCTTTTTCTTTTTAGCCCGTTTTGAGGTGGGCTGGGAAAGCTTTGCATTCTACTTATTCTCAATGGTGTTATGGGCAGAAGATTAAGAGAACTGACAGAATAAAATAATAAAGTTTTCAGAAATCCACACTTAATGTAATGTGTTTCCAGTACATAATGATGGATTCATAGTTAAAGGTCATCAGGTTGCCACATTGATGGCTAATTATTTCCACTTATGTGTGAACAAACACTTTATTTTATTTTTTTTAGAAAACAGTCCACACTTTCCTTTATTTCAATATTTGTGTGGTAAACAAAAATGCATGGGGATATTTTTGTATGGGTTGAGGATGTTTCTGTTTGTATATTCATGAAGGGAATGAGATATTGATTTTAAATGAACAAACACCTTCTTGAGCAGCCCTTCTCAACCAGGGTTCTGCGAGAGAATCAAGCTCTGATGCCCTAAATGTTAGGGCCTAATGAATTAATTCCTTGTAATGAATTAGTTTCTGTTCCATGCATCTGGAATAGTACTGGTTATATACTTTCTAGACACTGAGTTCACTAGATGTCTTGATTGCCTAATTACTCGTTTAAGATTTTAAAACTTCCCTGTGTACAGTCGCTAGAACTCTGGGGTTACAAATTCTAGGTTGGGTCTGTGATGATTTCAGAAAGCCTCATCTGACAACTGGTATCTGCAGAGACTGTGCTTCTCAACTAATTTTCATTTATTGTTACTTTGTTTATGTCTCAGTTACTTCCCCAAAGGGCTTGTGTTGTCATTTATTTTTACTGGCTTTTAGAAGTTATATTTTTTATTTTATTTTTTTGTTTTTGTTTTTGTTTTTTTGGCGTACGCGGGCCTCTCACTGCTGTGGCCTCTCCCGTTGCGGAGCACAGGCTCCGGACGCGCAGGCTCAGCGGCCATGGCTCACGGGCCCAGTCAGTCCGCGGCACGTGGGATCCTCCCAGACTGGGGCACGAACCCGTGTCCCCTGCATCGGCAGGCGGACTCCCAACCGCTGTGCCACCAGGGAAGCCCTAGAAGTTTTTTTTTTATGTCAATCTTTCCTGATATCAACAGCAGGTAGTTTTTCTTTTACTCTACCACTGGATTGCTTTATTTGTTTATGATGGTGGAGGGTTGGGAGTTCGAGAGCTTTCTTCTGTGACGTTCAAAATAACAGCTAAAGAGAGAAGGAAATAAATGTGATATATAATTTGGACTATACTTGTTTTTAACAAAAAGGTCTGTGTACAAAATGTTTATCCAAAACATATTGCTAGTGAAAATCTATGCCAGTATGTTTCTTCAACATGGTCATTTATGATACTATTTATTGAAAATCAGAAGAAACCCTTGCCCATAACAGGAACTGATGAGTTGATAGATATTCATGGATACTTTATGCTGATATGACTAATTTTTTGTCTTACTCTGTACAAAGTTTCTTCCAGATGAAATCTATAAAGTTTCTTTGTGTCTTAATACCTGGAAGACCTTGAGAACTGACAAAATGTATCAAGAAGAAGACCCTTTTCAGATAAAATCACAAAACAATTGTAGGAACCTTTATATCCATATGGATGGGTTCCCAAGGCATTAGGACTCAGGCTTATATAGCAAATAGAAAAAAAAAAATTCTATTCACCTAGCTTCTATTGAGTAAATATCTCCTTCCATCATGTCAGATCAACTTAGGAATGAACTAACTAATATATTTGTTATTTTATTAAGTCATATTTACTGTACTTGGATTTCATTATAGATAACTAGTCTCTTGTAGTTTTGAATGATGTTTGCTATTTGCTTTCTCTATGTTAGGTGAGAACATCTCAATGCACATGGACTCAGTTTGACGTAAGCTCTTTGAATTCATTCTCAGATTACTTTGTGTAATTTGTGATGGAAAATACGTTTCTGGTTCCAAGTCAAAATTTTGATATCATTATTTTTGTGACTTATTAAAAGTATTTTCCAAATATATAGATAGTCTTATAGTTTTTTACATCATTTTGATACCCTGAGATCCTTTAAAAATATTTCACATTAATGATAATCAGTAGTGAATATAATTGAGATATAGTTCTTGGGGCTCTTCATTTTTAGATAAGTATTGTAATTCCCCCCAAAACTACTGTTTTCTTCCTGGAAAAATTTTGACCTGATCTCTGTGATTCTATCCACTGTACTTTATTAATTGCTTACTCAAATTTTCATTTGAACAGTTTAGATCTCATGTGCATGGCTGATACGTAATGTTTTCTACATATATAAATATATGCAATTACAGTCTTACTACTGATTAATAACATGGATTATAATTTTGAATTTT
Organism: Neophocaena asiaeorientalis asiaeorientalis; assembly: GCF_003031525.2. Classification (NCBI taxonomy): domain Eukaryota; kingdom Metazoa; phylum Chordata; class Mammalia; order Artiodactyla; family Phocoenidae; genus Neophocaena; species Neophocaena asiaeorientalis. The sequence goes on from NW_020174994.1 coordinate 419,253, forward strand.
ATGAATTATTTTAATGTCTCCTTGCTTTTTCTGTAAGAAAATATTTTTTTTTTAAAGGGCTTCAAATGCTTGGCTTTTGTATTTATTTATTTATTTACGGCTGTGTTGGGTCTTCATTTCTGTGCGAGGGCTTTCTCTAGTTGTGGCAAGCGGGGGCCACTCTTCATTGCGGTGCGCGGGCCTCTCACTATCGCGGCCTCTCTTGTTGTGGAGCACAGGCTCCAGACGCGCAGGCTCAGTAGTTGTGGCTCATGGGCCTAGTTGATCCGCGGCATGTGGGATCTTCCCAGACCAGGGCTCGAACCCGTGTCCCCTGCATTAACAGGCAGATTCTCAACCACTGTGCCACGAGAGAAGCCCAAAAATATTTTTCTTGCATGCCAGATAAAAGTCAGTAAAGCATTCATTTTTTGTATTACTATTTTTCATAATTATCCTTTGCCTGCCATCCTTATAACTCTCAAGAATTATTTAAAGTTTAAATTGCATTTGCATGTTTTGCTATACAAAAATAACATACATTAAGAAAGCTTACACTTAAATGAATCTGTAGTCTCTTTTTATAAAAAACTATCGGTCTGCCAGAGAACTGACTCTACTTCCAAACATTTCTGCGAAGAGTAATAGACTCTCAGCATCAAACACTGAAGCATATTAAGAATGTTTACTACTTTTGTTAGATACAGTTTAATACTCAGTTGTTTTAATGAAAACTTCAAAACATATAGAAGGGCATAGAGAATAATTTAACAAACATCCATGTACCTATCACCCAAATTTAATAAATTTTTTAACATCTTTACTGGAGTATAATTGCTGTACAATGGTTTGTTAGTTTCTGCTTTATAACAAAGTGAAGCTATACATATACACATATCCCCGTATCCCCTCCCTCTTATGTCTCCCTCCCACCCTCCCTATCCCACCCGTCTAGGTGGTCACAAAGCACCGAGCTGATCTCCCTGTGCTATGAAATTTAATAAATCTTAAAATTACCTTCTTTGCTTCAAATCTTTTCTGTTAAGAAATTGAATGTTACAGATGTAGTTGAAGTCCCTTTTTGCCTCTTTCTCATCTCATTCCTTTCTCCTAAAGACAGCCACTATCCTGACGTTGAAATGTATTGTTCTGTCTACATTTTCATGCTTTTTCTACATACCAAATTTCATAAATATAGGGTAAGTTTTCTGTGGTTCTTAAATTTTGTTAAAGTTATCATTTTATACACATGTCATTCTGCATATTGATTTTTTCAGTTCATCAATATTTTAGACATTCATATCTGAGTATCTAATCATTCATTTTGACTTATAAAATTAAATAAATATACCATATGTATTTATCCTTTGTTCTGTCTATAGATGTGTCACTTCCTATTTTTGGCTATTATAAATAGTGATGTAATGAACATCCTCGTATGTTTATCTTCTTATGTGCAGGAATGTGCTAGGTTTCCCCAGAAAATGGAATTGTTAGATTGAGGGTAGGCAATTTTACTAGAGAGACATTGTCAAATTGCTTTCTAGAGTGGCTCTGAATAGTGATGAGAATTCTCATTTCCCCACATCTCACCAACACATGATATTGTCACGCTGTTTTTGCCAGCCTCCATTGATATGAAATTGTTCTCATTACTTGCAATTCCCTATTATTAGTGAGGCTGAACATTTTTTCCCTGTTGTTTCTGGTCTGTTAGCATTTATTCTTCTGTGAATTGCTAGTTCATGGCCTGTTTTTTATTGGGTAGTTTTTCTTATTGATTTGTTGAAGTTTAATATTTTTCTGGAAACTAATATTTTGCTGGTTGCATGAATTGTAAATATCTTCTCCCACTGTCTGACTTAAAAATTTTTTTAATTGTCTTAGTTAGTACATGTTTACTGAGTATCTATTATGTGCAACTCTCAATACCAGGCTGAGTTAGAATTTCAAGTGTTATATTGGTCTAATACTCAAGGAGCCTATTAAAGGTGGAATGGAATTTTAATTTACAACTTGAATCTTTTTCTCTTTTAGCTGAACAATGTCTCCTTTTTATAATATATGCTTTTCCAGATAATTAGTGAGGGAAAGATGTAATTTTCACACTTAAACCATTTTTAGAAGATATAATGTACTACTTAATGTAATTTTTTCCATTCTTACACTGTTTGATATTTTATAGTTGTGTGTTTTAAATTATATTTGAAAGGACAATGAGTGTTTGGATTATTGCACATGATGTGTACTAAAGTGTTCTGAAACATTTAGCAGAGCCTCCAAAAATTAAAATTCCACTAGCCCCTTATCCTAGAGGTCTGTAGATACCAAAGTTGAGAGAAGCAGCCTGGTGTGATGTAAAGAACATGGGTATTGGATCAGATAATCCTGGGTTCAAATCCTGGCCCCTTCAATTATTATTTTGTGTAATTTTAGCCAATTGTTTCAATTTCCTTGAGACTAAGTTTCTCAAGAATGAGATAGAAGATGGCTTTCACTAGGCTGTGAAGATTGAATCTAATCATATGTATTAAAAGTGCAAGGTACAGTGGTCAGTACATAGTAAACATTTGCTAAGTATATTTTGAAGAAATATGTAGAAGAGATAGAACCTATTGAAGGTATATAAAGGACTGTCAATCATCCCAGACCCACCCTCTCCCTCTGGACAAAAAGGTGTGATTTTCTGCTTTCCTAAGGTAGTATTTGTCAACTCCATCCTTATGGTACCTTCCTAAGTGAGCAGCTAAGCCTGATTGCTCTTTGTACAGCTGGTTGCTCCCTGGAGGAAGCTGGACTTCCTTTTCCTTCCTATCATGTAGCCTCTTGTAGACTAACCCTAGCCTACATCTGTATCACATCTGTACCCAGTGCTTTTTCAGAGGGCAAAATACCATTACGATGGGCACAAAAATCCCCTTTCAATACATGGTTGAAAATGAAACCAATTCCTCAGTTCTAAGCAGTTCCTTGGAGGGCACAGCTCCCTGTCTTAAATCCTAGTAATCCCTCTGTTTCCAGTAATAGTGACAGTTGCACCACTTCATTTGAAGTTCACACTCCCCCCGTTAATCAGACAAGCATAATACTTCTTTGTGGAGTTTCTCAGTGAAGTTGGAGTTCCAGGCTTTTATTTCTGTTGTTGCCTGGCTTCAAGGCACACGCCATTAACTTTTTTTCGCTAAATTCAGCTATAAGCAGGAAGGATGGACCAAATGTGGAAGACTTCACATCTCAGTTCTCTTAAGCAGGATTTAATAAAACATTCTAAACAGCAAATTGTATAAAAGAAGAATTGTTACTACAACTTTTAGTTTTATTTTATATAATCTGTTCACATCTAAAAGAAAGAGAGAACAGAAGTCACTGTCCCTACGTGTGGAGAGATGGGGAAACACTGATACACTTACTCTATCTTTCTGGAGGGCATTTTGTAAAATCGACCAAAACTCTTTTACTCAGCAATTCTACTTCTAGGAATTTATTTTAAGGAAATATCTAAGGGGCAAAATTGTTCTACCTCATTCTTATTAATAGTAACAAACAAGCAAAAACCCCAAAACTTAATTGTCCAAATACAGGATTGGTTGAAAATTGCAGTATGTGCACGTGATAGAATATTATACAGCCATTAACATGTTAAACAGATTCTTTTCCTTGAATGCAGTATGATTAAATTTTCAAAAATTTTATGTTACATGTCTAAGTGTGAGGTATGTGCGCGTGACGAGTCTATACACCAAGTTACAAGGAGGGACTTACAAGTAGGCGTACAATGTGAGTATGAGTATGGCAGGTGAGATGGGATGGGGAGGAAAACTGGGAGTATGAGGGGGCAGGAGTGGAGAATGAAGTGTGAGAACTCTAAATACAAAAGTATTTGGAAGGCTACGTGACACAACATCCTTGTATTTCTATCTGAATATTCACTTGCTTGATGATCTCATCCAGTTTCAAGGTTTTAAACATCTGTAGGCTGATGACTGCCAAATTTGTATCTGCAGCCCAGGCTTTCTTCATGAACTCCAGACTCATCTAACTACTCCCTTGATAGTCCCACTGACACTTCTAATACACATCTCAAACTTGACGTGCTCAAAACTGAACTCCTCTCTACTCCTTCCTGTTTCTCGGATCCAAACTGAAGTCACCCTTGACTCTTTTCTTTCTTTCATATCCCACATCTGTGAAACCATTAGCAAATCTTGTTTGTCTTACTTTCAAAATATATCTAGAGTCAGATCATGTCACACTGGTCCATTAGTACCAGCATCATCTCTTCTCTAGATAATTATAATCGCTTCCTATCTGGTCTGCCTGACTCCTGGTTCCCCCAAATCAACTCCCAACACAACAGCCACAGTGACTCTTTCAAGAATGAAGCTGGCTCGTGTCACTCCTCTGCTCAGATACTTTCACGGTTTCCTATCCTGCTCAAAGTAAACGGTAAAGTACTTATAATGACTAGAGGGGCCCTCCCTGATCTGACCCACCTCTTCCCATTACTTTTCTGACCCCATTTCCTCCCAGTCTCTGGCTCCATCACTGAACTCCAAGCTAAGTGTCCTCCTAGCTGTTCCTCGAACACAAGATGCTCACTCTCATCATACCACCTTGCATGTACCATTCCCTTTACCTAGAGCATTTTTTGTCCAGATATACCTAAGTTCCCTTCTTTCACCTCCTTCAGACTTTTGCTCAAATGTCTCCTTTTCTGGGAGATCTTTTCTGACTTATCCTGTCTTACACCCTTTTTACCCCTTCCCTGGCTTTCTTTTTTATTTTTTTTCCTCCCTGCACTTATAACTTCTGATATATTATGTGTTTCCTTTGTTTATTTTCCCTCTGTCCCACCAGATTGTAAGCTCCGTGAGGAGTTCACCATGATGTCCTCAGCATTCACAAGAGTGCCCGACACAAGGAAGGTCCCTGACAAATACCTGTTGAATGAATGGGTGAGAATCAGCTCTGGTTCTCTGGATGGTGAGGTGTTTTACATTCTCCTCCTTGTGTATCAGAGCTCCTAATTTTTCTAGATGAAGTTTAAAAAAAATGAAATAATGCTAATTGTGCCTATATTACAGACAGGGAAATGAGGGAGATAAAAAAACTTCCCCAAGTAATGAGCGTCAGAAATTAACCCTAGCTCTTTTCCTTTTTTTTTCCAAAGAGACAAGGGTTTCTCAACCTTGACATTTTAGGCTGAGTAGTTCTTTGTTGTGGGCTGTCCTGTGCATTGTAGGGTGTTTAGCAGCATCCCTGGCCTCTACGCAATTGATGTCAATAACACCTCCCTCCTCCGCTTTAAAAACGATAAATGTCTCCAGATTTTGCCAAGTGTCCTCTGAACAAACTTCCGGGAATGTTTTGTTCTTTCTTTGAGAAAAGGAATCCATGGGGGGATCCACAGAGCTGATCCTGGTGCCCAGCCTCATCATTATTGCCTCTGACGAGAGCTGTTAAGCTGAATTTTGAGTTGCACCTTTTAGGCAAGCAGCCCATGAGGTGGGACGTAAATTGAGAGTAAATTGAGCTATTTGAGAAGCTAAAAGGAGATCCTGAGGCTGTGGCAAAAGGGAGTAGGGGTTGTGAGCGAGGGAGAAGCTCGGGGGAAAAAGGCAGGTCATGCAAGGTCTTGAAGGCCATTTTAAGAAGATTAAATTTTATTGTAATTACATTATTTAAAAATTATTTAGTTTGGGGCTTCCCTGGTGGTGCAGTGGTTAAGAATCTGTCTGCCAATGCAGGGGACACGGGTTTGAGCCCTGGTCCAGGAAGATCCCACATGCCGCGGAGCAACTAAGCCCGTGCACCACAACTACTGAGCCTGTGCTCTAGAGCCCACAAGCTACAACTACTGAAGCCCGCGTGCCTGGAGCCCGTGCTCCGCAACAAGAGAAGCCACCACAATGAGAAGCCCACGCACTGCAAGGAAGAGTAGCCCCTGCTCGCCACAACTAGAGAAAGCCTGCATGCAGCAATGAAGACCCAATGCAGTCAAAAATAAATAAATAAGGTAAATAAATTTTAAAAATTAGTTTAATTTTAATAGGTAGTAAATGCTCATTAAATGAGTAAGTAAATAAGAAAGTTAAATAAATACAGCAAAAAGTAAAGTTATAAAAGGTGTCTGTGAAAAGTCCTCCTCCCACCTCTGGGCCCATCTGCTCAATTCCTGTTCAAGGTAACTACCGTTATTAATTGCTTACTAATAATTCCAATGTTTATTTGTTTGTTTGCACGGGGTGTGGGGCACATAAAAGCAAATATAGTCTGCATTCTCATTTTCCCCCTGCTTTTTTTTCACAAGTGGTCCACTCTGTTCTGCACCGTGCTGTTTTCCTCATCCCTTGGAGCAGACTCCTTTTTTTGTAGAGTTGCACTGTGTACATGTACCTTAGTTTAATTAGTTTCCTAGCCATGGACAGTTGTGTTGTTTTCAATCTTTTGCTACTACAAACTGTGCTGCAAAGAATAACCTCGTACGCTTGTCATTTCGCACATGTACAAGGATATCCTGAAGTGGAATAGCTAGTTTTTGTAGAGTTGCACTGTGTGCATGCCTAGTTTCCTAGCCATGGACAGTTGTGTTGTTTTCAATCTTTTGCTACTACAAACTGTGCTGCAAAGAATAACCTCGTACGCTTGTCATTTCGCACATGTACAAGGATATCCTGAAGTGGAATAGCTGGGTCAAAGGCAAGTATACATTTGCAGTTTTGGTAGATATTTCCAGATTGCCCTGCCACCTCTCTTTCCATGTGAGCACCCATTTCCCTACAGCCTTGCCCACAGGCTGTATTAGCAAACTGGGGGTGTGCTATTCTGATATGTAGTTGAGTATAGATTTAAGTTGATTTTCTCAGTTATGGGTTTTGTGTTTTCCTTTATGCTAATTTCTCTTACCAGTCTTCGCTCATTTTATATGTCAGAGTACTGGTCTTTTTCTTCTTGCCCTTGTGCTGTGACTTGCAAATATTTTTCCTCAGTTTGTCATTGTCTTTTGACTTTCCTTATTTTTTTTTTTTTTTTAATTTTTTGGCTGTGCCACTCAGCATGTAAGATCTTAGTTCCCTGACCAGGGATTGAACCTGAGCCACCTGCATTGGAAGTGCGGAGTCTTAACCACTGGACCTCCAGGGAAGTCCCTGGGTTATTTTTAAATATGGTTGAATTTATAGTTTCTGGCTTTTGAGCCATAGTTAGAAAGATATTCTTCACTCTGAAGTTAACCAGAAAAGCACCTAAATTTTCTTCATGTAATTTTCATTGTCATTTTTTTAAACAGCTTTATTGAGGTATAATTGATATACCAAAAAATGTGCATATTTGATGTATATAATTTGATGACTTTGGACATATGCATACACCTGTGAAACTGTCTGTTACCATGATTATAGTGATGGTTTCATGTAATTTTATGCTTTTATTTTTTACATTTAAATCTAATTTTTAAAAAATTTATCGGGGTACATGGTATGAGGATTGGATGCAACTTATTTTTTTTTTTTTCTGGATGTATTTACCCGTAGCATTGATGAACATTTGAATCCAATGTTTGCCTGTTAGGAATACTGCTTCTGTGAGCATACTTCTACATGTCTCATGTTGATCATATAAAAGTATTTTTGTTGGTTAAGTACCTAGAAGTAAACTTGTTGGGTTATAGCATATATATATACATATAATACGTTCAGCTCTGGAAGATACGAGAGAATATTTTCCAGGATAGTTATTTCAATTTATACTCCCAGCAGAGTGTATGAGAGCCAATTGCTCTTGATATTTGCTGTCTTTCTCATTTTAGCCATTCTGGGTTTTGTGGTAGCATCCATGATGACTAATGAGATTGAACATCTTTTGCATATTTATTGACTCTTTAGATATCCTCTTTGAAGAAGTACCTACTCAAACCTGTTATCTATTTTTCTATTGGGTATACTGTCTTTTAAAATTGATTTATAGGTGTTCTTTATATATCTGGATGTATCCTCTGTTGAAGATAAGAATTGTGAAAAAAAAAGACCAAATGGAAATTCTACAACTGAAAAATATATAACTGATATTAGGAAATCAATAAACAGGTTTATCATCATATTAGAAACATCTGAAGAAAAAAATCAAAGATACATCAGAGAATAATTTCCAAGCTGAAACTCGGAGGGAAAAGAAGATGGAAATCAAAGAAAAGAATATAAAAATATAATTTATATAACATATTATATAATATGTAATATATATACACAAATATTATATATATATGAGATAAGGTAAAAAGTTTAACATAGGCATAATTGGAGTTGCAGAAGAATAAAAGGGAGAAAATGGAGCAGAAGCAACACTTGAAGAGAAAATAACTGATACTTTTTCATCTAAAGTTCCTAACTTGGTTTTCATATGCTCAATAAATGTTAGCTATTGTCACTGTCAATA